>NW_027662440.1:155000-272500 GCF_963989245.1 Nansenia antarctica | reverse complement strand
TCGGAAGTATTGTATCGGGCCTGTAGAGTATGTGATGTCTGACCCCTGTGGTCCTCCTGTCAGCTCTCTCCATCACACACTGATGTGTGTATGTGTGAGTGTGCGCACGCTTGTGTGTGTGTGTGTGTGTGTGTGTGTGTGTGTGTGTGTGTGTGTGTGTGTGTGCGTGTGTGTGCATTAAAGGGAGGTTGATATAGCAGGGTCAGACAGGCTGACAGGCAGACATATCTGTTCATCTCTTTAATTAAAATTGAGGATGTTGAAAAGAGGCCTTGGTTACGTTGTGACTGAGACACAGAGGTTTGTGTTTGTTGTGGAGGTCTGAGCGGCAGTTATCGTTTCGTTTTCAGCTACTGTGGCGGATGGGGGGGGGAGAGAGAGAGAGAGAGGGAGGGAGGGAGGGAGGCAGAGAGAGAGAGAGAGAGACTAATCTTATGTGTTAATGTTATTACCAGCTGAGTACACACACACAGGAGTGCACACACACACACACACACACACACACACACACAGGAGTGCGCACACACACACACACACATGTATCTAGGATTAATGATATAAAACATGACGGAAAGAAGCTCTGGAACACCTTAGATTACATTCTGGGCAGGAAGAGTAACTGAACTCCATCTTTCATTGAAGCGGAAAACCAATAGATATGACCAATTATTTCAACAATCACTTTATTGACAGAGTATGTCAACTCAGACAGAAAGAGGGGGAGAGGGGGGAGAGAAGGAGGCAGGCGGGCAGGTGTGAGTGGGGTGGGGGGTAGAGAGGTAGAGCAGATAGCGAGAGAGAGAGGTAGGGAGGTAGAGAGAGAGAAAGAGAGAGAGAGAGAGGTTGTATGGGGGGGATACACACCCGTGGACTATTATTACCTTAGTGGCACAAATTAACACTAACACTCTAGATTGACTAAATTGAATTAAAATGGTGGACACCGACTAAATAACTGAGGGGGGGGAGACACAGGTATCAAATATGGAACAATTACAACATTTAATATATACAGATAACATACACAAATGCACATACATATAACATTGATGGGTCATTTTTTTAATACGGTGCCTTTTCCGTCCCCAGTACAAATCATCTTGTATTTTGTCTAAATGTGGACAAATACTAATTCCATTAGGTTTTTCATGTATAGTCAATTGTTATTTATTATGAATACAATGACATGGGCTTCTAAGTTGTTGTTTTCTACATTTTAAAAGCTTTGGTTAAAGATGTAAATGGGATTTTGCATGGGATTTGGGATGTCCCCAGTGTTGTTCATTCAACTTCAATCCCAAAAATAACTATTAAAAACATATACATTTCCAAATATGTTATTATTATTTCATTTTCCTGATCAATATCTATTGAAATCAAATATAGTTTTTATCAAAACATTTTTTATTTTGTACAAACAATTAAGGTTTTGCTTACAATATTGCTTGTCCCTGCGATCACTGTCCACCCTGTTATGCTGTGTTAATGTCCCTTTTAAAAGAAAACCATATTTCTCAATCACATCACTCTCATGAGGTGACATCCCATCAGTGGAGGGGATTTCAAATGTGGTAAGCTGTGTGATTTTCTACCTCTTTTACCATCTGATTTTTATGTTTTTATCCAGTGAGTTTAATGTAGTTGACCATAACGTGTCCACCCTGTTATGACTAAATATTGAGGAGATCAATCAAATTGAATAATTTCAAAAAAAGTATTTAGTGCAAATTAGATTCCTCATCAAGTATTCATGGTCATTCTAGGCATTATGCTAACACAGGCAGGCTAAAGGCTAACCCTGTTATGTGTCCACTGTTCTGGAGACACTCGCCCTATTCAACTACAGAGGGTATTCTAAATAAAATAAAATGTAGGTGCCTGAGCTCGACCCCTATGTTTTTCAGCAAGCTAGATATGTCCTTTATATAATAGAACATTAAAAGATAGATAAATCAACAATTAATTTTTCACAAGTTATGAAGTCCAAATGGCACCGTATAAAAAAATGACCCGCTAACGTTGACATGCAAATTGTCGCCAGCTCTTACAACAAGGTATATACAGGAATCTTGAGGTTAATTTCAATACCTTTCTAAGACTTTTTAAGGACCTTGTCAATATTTTTCCAGACCTCACCGCCACTTCGAGCTGTAACCGAGTTACATCAGTGACACCTTTAACTTAACAGTTTTAGTTTGCAATAGACTAGACCACTAGCAAACAACAGCATTTCCGGTTCATCTTTGTTTTTTAATAAAACGAATAAATTCACGAACTTTTACTAAACGTTTTTAGGACTCAAACTTTGGACAGAGTCTAATTCTGAAAAATCCACCTCCACCAGAATGCACACAAGACAATCACAACACTGTCAGTCCCCCATGCACACATGGAACGCTACAGGAACTCACCCACAACCTTCCTCTGCACACTAATTAAAGGGATATATCAGTACACATTATAGATGGTCATAACATGCATGTAACCTGTATGTAACCCGTATGTAACCTGTATGTAACCTGTATGTCCATAGATCAGGAGAAACTGTAATAATACATGGTCCAGAGTTGTTTATACAGCCACTACTAACTTCAGGTAAATTTAACGATGGCATGTTTAATATTTGTGGCCAAATCAAAGCTATGGATGATGACATGATTGGGTCGGAGATTTAACAATTATATTTATCACACACACACACACACACACACACACACACACACACACACACACACACACACATACACACACTCACACACATACACAGACGAAGAGGAGGAGGAGGATTTATAACCCCACAAAACGCTCCCCTGCCTTATTGATCAGTTATCTTATTGATCTTATTGATCAGTTAAGTGCCAATATTTTGGATACGACTTGTTGCATTGACTATTTTGACCTTATTTGTTGTTTTGTTAAAGGCAAAAGTACTGTGATCCAAATGTGTTTTGTTTAACTATGCAGTTATCATTTTATACAAAATCATTGTTCAGACCAAATACTATTTTGCTTTATTTATCAGTTTTGCTGGTAACAAAGACCATATTTGTTATTTTATACAAATAATTGTTAAGCATTTCATGAATGCTATTTTGCTTTATTAATCAATGCTGGTAACAAAGACGGTATTTGCTATTTTGATGGAGACAAAAATAGGTTACTGTGATGCAAATGCAATTGTGCAGTTATCATTTTATACAAAAACAGGAAGGTTCATCCAGCATGACCTGTATTGTCATTAAGTGTGTTTTGCTGGTATGGCCTAAAAGTGTTACTATTCATTAATTTGGAAGATATTTATTTATTTAAATTTAAAAATAAATACAATACATTGTACATGACCTCCTTCATGAATAAACATTGGAGAAAGCAAATTTGATGCATTTTATTTGAGTATTTTGCATGAAATCTCATGAATACCTATTTTTCTGGGATTTTGGCACTTTGGGCATGGAGGGGTTAATATCTGGACAGTGAGAGTAGAGAAACTCGCACTCTGCAATAACTTTAAGGAAAAACTCCTTAGACAGAGATTTAGATTTTTTATTTATTTTATTTTGTCATACTCTTTACAAAAAGTGCAAAGTGCTCAGGTGCAAAAAGTGCAAGATGTGGGACAAATGTTTCGGTCATACGACCATCATCAGTGTCACCGGGCAACAGACAGACATGATATTATGATAGGGCCACAGGCCTACACAGGTGTTGATGATCAGTGTCATCAGGATTACACAACCAATCAATCATGAATGAAAAAACATTGACATAGAAAAATAACAAAATAATAATAAAGAGGCAAGTTAACTTGGACACTATATATATGTAAATACATAACTACAAGTTGACCAAGGGGTAACATAGTAAATCTGTCATATGTTATGTTATGTTATGTTATGTTATGTTAATTTTATTTATAATGCGCCCCCCATCCAACTTTCACATCGGCCCGGGGCGCAGCCCGGGTAAAGGAACAGATAAAGACAAGGACAAGGAACACAGAAAGCTAACAGACACAGACGACTTAAACGAACATCTCAAGGGATACAATTCACAACAAATAGGGAGTAGACTTAGGGAACATCATTGACGAAGAGGTGGGATTTTAACTTGGCTCTAAAGGAGTCCAGAGTGGGGTCAGACTTGATGGCGGAAGGGAGCGCGTTCCACAGGGTCGGTGCTATCACCGCAAAGGCACAGTCACCCTTCCTCTTGAGGTTGGTGCGGGGGACCCTCAGGCTGAGTTGGGCGTCGGACCTGAGCCTGGGCCTTGAGGTGGAAGACAGGTCCAGGAGGTCCTTGATGTAGGGTGGGGCGAGACTGTTGAGAGCTTTGTAGACAAAGGTGCAGATCTTGAACTTCACTCTCTTCTTTACTGGGAGCCAGTGAAGGGAGATGAGGACAGGGGAGATGTGGTCCCTCATTTTAGTGCCTGACACCAGCCTGGCAGCGGCATTTTGGACTAGCTGCAGGCGGTAGATGGTCTTATCAGGAAGTCCAGCATAGAGTGAGTTGCAGTAGTCGAGCCTAGATTAAATTAGCATGAGGACGACCCTCCTCAGGTCACTGGGGGTGAGGAAGGACTTGATCTTGGCTATGATGCGTAGTTGGTAGAAACATGACTTCACGACGGAGCTCACTTGTCGGTTAAGGTTGAGCTCGAAGTCAAAGATGACACCGAGGTTCTTGACATGTGGTCTGACAAGGGTGGACAGGCTTCCCATGTTGGTGCTGAGCTGAGTGATGGCGGTGGTGTTGCCGATGAGGAGGATTTCCCCCTTGCTCTCATTCAGCTGTAGGAAGTTCTGGGCCATCCACTCCTTCACATCGTGGAGGCAGTCCATCAGGCGCATCAGATCGGCGGGGTCGTCAGTGTTGATTGATAAGTAAAGCTGGGTGTCGTCCGCATAGCAGTGGAATGAGATCTGGTAGCGTTGAGGGATTAGACAGAGGGGGAGCATGTAGAGGGAGAACAAGATGGGACCGAGGATGGAGCCCTGAGGGACCCCACAGGTGAGGTTGGCTTGTCTGGAGGAGCTGTCTGCTATGTGGACGGCGTAGGTTCTATTGCTGAGGTAAGACTTGAACCAGGACAAGGCGGTGTCGGTGATGCCAACCTCCTGCTGGAGGCGATTAAAGAGGATGGCATGGTCTATAGTGTCAAAAGCTGCGCTGAGGTCCAGGAGGACCAGGGCAGCACATTTCCTGGAGTCTGCGAGGAGGAGGTCGTTCCAAACCTTTAAAAGTGCCGACTCAGTGCTGTAGTACTCATAGTTCATACAAACAACAAATATAGCACATTTAGTAGGTAACATAGCAGACAAGATACATTTGAATGGGAGAAGGTGGAGTCCTATCGGAAACACTGGAGGGCAAGGTCCTCATTCATGCCTCCTGGGTTAACAGACTGGAAATAGAAAATCCATCTGCATTCAGTTTGGAGGAGTCTGGTGTCAAGATCTCCACCTCTACGTGATTTGTTTACTTGTTGGATGACCATGTATGTCAAGTCTGCTGTCGAGTGACTGGCTTCCATGAAATGTCTGGCAACTGGAGATTTAATGTCCTTGCGTCTAATGGCACTCATATGCTCTATTATACGTGTGCGGACTGGTCTAGATGTTTTCCTACATATTGGAGATTACATTTACACAAGATCATGTAGATGACATTTGGAGAGCTGCAGTTGACAAATTGTTTGACAGTGTATTGTTTGTTAGTGACTGCACTCTTAAACGTGTTGGTTTTCTTAGAGTGAGAACAAGCTACACAGTGACGACAAGGATAGAAGCCGGTCACTCCATCAAGACGCCCTGTGTGGTGCTGTGGTGGTATGTAACAGTCTGCTTTCACCATATAGTCCCTGATGCTTCGAGATCTATAATGTGAGAACATCATTGATAAGAGGGTTATAGGTTGTGATACAGGTACATTAATATTTCTTAGTGGTCTGTGCCCCTGGGTTGGGATTCTGGTTATGTAATTTGGTTAGGGCAGAGTCAAGCCACTTTCTGGGATAACCCCTATCGACAAAGTTATTGTACATGGTATTACTCTCTTTCTCAAAATCTGATGGATTACTACAGATACGTTTCAGTCTAAGAAATTGAGAATATGGTAGACCCTTCTTGAGGGGAGGCGGATGTGCACTAGTAGCATGTAACAGGCTATTCTTGTCTGTGGATTTGGTATAAAGGGTGGTGGACAATTTACCTTCAAGTAAACGTACTTGATTGCAGGGTTAATATCTGAAAATGCTCATGGGATATCACCAGGCACCCTCCTGTATTTTAAAGAGGTACCCCCAAGCAACAAGAAACAGCAACTTTACCCAACAAAACAAGGTTCCATGGCTCCTGGACTAATTAGATCTGTTTCTGATAATCATTCATTCTTTTGGGCCTCAATGTATGCCAAAATGTTTATCCATAGACTCAAGAATCAAGGTTCATTTAAATGTAATTGTAATGTTGGCAGAAAAACACAAGCAAGATTAAACAAGGTAAAACTCTATAAAATACTATTTCAACCATTAACATATTCGATAGGTTAATGCATTCTCTCTTAAACGCTTGCATGCACATAGGCGAGCGCACACACACACACACACACACACACACACACACACACACACACACACACACACACACACACACACACACACACACACACACACACATTTAAAAGCACTGCCCAATAACTCTCCTCATATTCATTTCACTATTGGCCTATGAGAACAACTCAGAGTAAAATTCATTTTCACCTAAACATGAAAATAGGCTGAAACATCCCTTTAAAGACCATAATATCTGTGAGCACTAAACATTCTGATACTCCAAAACTTCGAAAGAAGTCTAAATATGCACAGCCTGGGAACATAGCACAAAACTATATTGGTCTGCACTACAGTGACAAGGCTCTAATTTTTACAGATGGGTGAAAAGACCCAGAGACAGGCCAAACAGGAGCTGCAGTATATCTCCCTCAGTATAAGACAGGAATTTAAAAAAGAACCACCGATCATTTATCAGTATACACAGTGGAGCTGCTAGCAATTTTGACAGCATTGGAACGGTTGGTAGATAAACAGGGTAAATAATGCATTCATTGCTTCAGACAGCCGGGCAGCATTGTCTAGCATTGTGTAGCATTATATCTTTGAAATCTTGCAGACAGGATATTATTTTCAGGATTCATCAGTTAATGTATGGAATATATAGCACAGATATGTTGGCTCTGTTTGGGTTCCTGCTCATGTCGGGGTAGAAGGAAATGAAGATGCAGATATATTAGCTAAGCAGTCACTTAAATCAGAATCAATAGAAATGGATATTCCACTGTGCAAAGCTGAGGTAAAATCAATCATTAAAACACACATGCAGGAATTATGGCAAGAAGACTGGTACAGAAATGAAACAGGAAGACATTTGTATAGCATCCAGAAGAAAGTTGGAATAGGAAGTAGGATGGGCAGGAACCGGAAAGAAGAGAGTCATTTCCTGTCTCAGGATAGGTCACACTGGATTGAATGACACACTTCATAGAAAAGGAAAACACCCAACTGGCATTTGTGCCACTGTAATAACCAGGAATCTGCTCAGCATATGTTGCTGAAATGTGAGAAATATGAGGAACAGAGAAAGCTACTGAAATCAGCAATTCAGAAAGTTTTACTGTAGGGAGTTTACTTGGAAACACATTTAAAGTATACAACCAGATAATAAAGTATTTGAAAGAAACTGGATTAATAGATCAAATGTAACACCGCCCCTCCCCAATTTTGCTTATTATTTCCATTTTCTATCATTCTTTCCCCTGTCAATCTGACGTTCCACACAGTCCGGTAGGTGGCGGTAATGCGCCTTAAGTTAGTTGCCAACCGCCAATCCCCCCCAAAAAACGAAGAAGAAGACGCGGAAACAGGAAGTTCACATGTGTTGACCACCAGATCGCCTTTAGACTGTTATGATATCAGAATGGCAGAGATACAGCAGTTGAAAGTGTTTATCTCCGAGCGATTAACAGCGGCAGCTTTTGAGATATTCGGGGCGGTGGAAAGAACGATGTCAGAGTACCAAGGAGAAGTCTCCCGTTGCAAGGAGGAGAACCACCGTCTACGGACGTTGCTAAGCATCCGTTTTCAACCGGAGATAAAGCTCCATAGAACAGGTTCGTTTTTATTACAGTACTACACTCAAGGCTGCAACTAGCTGCTACTCCGTTTTAATGTGAAGACCAAGTGATCTTGATGACTGAGGCATATGGGATGCTAGCCGGGCTGAGCACCAAAATGCGTTTTTCTAAATGCCTCTGCGTCCTCAACCCGTTTGAACATGGAAACACCATGGATATGCTAGCTAGCTAGCTCTCAATGTCAAGCTATGGAGAGTGCTAACTAAGTAGCGAGCGAACTACGTTTTACTTTACAACTGTAAGGAGGCGTTTCAATAGCTATTATTATATCATGTGAGAAACCTTGTATTATTATATAAAGTGAGCAACCTTGTAATGTAGCTGTAGCTAGACACGCTGACTTTAATGTAGCTGTAGCTAGATCGTAGATGGTAAGGCCCAATCCCAACACACCCCTTGCCCCTACAGTTTTGCACTACCCCTCCATTTTGCACATTCACAAGTAGGGGTAGAGTGTCCCGATTCTTGTCGGGATGGAGGGGTAGGGTGAAGTGTTAGGGCTACATGGCCCTCCAAACAGAGTTGTTTCAGAGGCACACTCCAAACAGAGTTGTTTCAGAGGCACACTCCAAATCTTGTGTTGTGAGAAATCTCCCAGAATGCCTTGCGAATCATCGGTAAGATAGTGGCGAACTCACAAGCAACCACAAAGGTCATTATGTTCTTCTTTAATACATTTGTAAAAGTGATGATAATCATCATATTATCTTAGTTTAATGTCCTTTCAATGTATTCTAGACCTTTTCTTTATCACAAGCATAACAAAAAATCGCTAGTATGCTGATGTAGAATTGCGAGCGTTCATGCTTTTCTATGATACTACTGATGACGTATCAAGGACTTGAAGGGTTATCCCATTTAATAGGGGAAGCTTTCAACCACTATCCCTTGCAACTGTTCTGAGGGGCAAGCCGAAAAGAGATTGGCTCTCCAGAACAAGGGGTAGGGGTAATAAAGGGAAACAGGATTGGGCCTTGGTTACGAATCCTGGGCGCATTCAAAAACATTTTATTGGTGTTAGCACGAGAGTTCACCATATTGCTTAGACCAGTCTATCCATCCAGTGTAGAGTGCACCATTCAGAGAGAGGGGTAGAGAATCAGGCTGCAGCCCCGTCAATGTGGAAGACGCTTTAGCACAACAATTCATAGTAGTGCCTAACCTCTGTTAGGTTTTTGGTAATCCGTATGTTTGTGAAATTAACTCTCCACTATATGTGCCTCTTCCTTTGTTTACTCTACACAGATCCACCTTACAGCCCAGCTACCATGTCTGAACACAAGTCTACAGAGTCCCTGGGTTCTGGCTGTGGTTCTCCAGCCCAGACAAGCACAGAGCGGGGTCCAGAGATGGTGGCAGTAAAGCTGGAGGACTGCAGTCAAACACTGGAACTCAATGTGGTAGTGAAAGAGGGGGAGGAGGAAGTGATGGTAACAGAAGAGGAAGGAGGAGAAGAAGTGGTGGAGAAAGACATGATGGTGAAAGAGGAGGAAAGAGTAGAGGATGTGGAGGAGATGGATGGTAAATTAATGTTATGAAGTTGTCTAATGTTAGGATGAGTGGAAAGTGATATTTAGATAGTTCTCTCCATTTCCCTCCTTTCCTTTACATTTCATATGGTCTGGTTTTTATTGAGAAATATTGGTGTGAATCACTGTTGATAAATGTGTGTGAACGAGTGCGCACATTTTGGTTCTGTTACCGGACCAACCAACCAAAAACCACAAACCTGAACAAACTATCATATAGACCCCCGCCAGGTCACGCCACTCAAGGGAGCTCAGATGGAGCTGGCCAGGCAGTGATAGTGTTAGGGTCAGAATGCCCCAGACAGTGATGGGGTCAGGGTTAGATGGAGCTGGCCCAGGCAGTTATAGGGTTAGGATCAGACTGAACCAGGCAGTGATAGCGTTAGGGTCAGACTGACCCAGGCAGTAATAGGGTTAGGGTCAGATGGAGCTGACCCAGGCAGTGATAGGGTTAGGGTCAGACTGACCCAGGCAGTGATAGGGTTAGGGTCAGACTGACCCAGGCAGTAATAGGGTTAGGGTCAGACTGACCCAGGCAGTGATAGGGTTAGGGTCAGATGGAGCTGGCCCAGGCACTGATCGTAAGGTGTATGTACCCGTTTGGTAAGCTAACCCCATACTTTTATTTTTCATTCTTCTTAGAAAACCAGACCACCTTTTCTGTTCTTCTGTTCAGTCAATGTGGAAGACGCTTTACTACAGCATCTCATAGTAGTGCATATCTTCTGTTAGGTTTCTGGTCATTTGTATGTTTGTGAAATTAACTCTCCACTATGTCTGCCTCTTCCTTTGTTTACTACACAGATCCACCTCACAGCCCAGCTACCATGTCTGAACACAAGTCCACAGAGTCCCTGGGTTCTGGCTGTGGTTCTCCAGCCCAGACAAGCACAGAGCGGGGTCCAGAGATGGTGGCAGTGAAGCTGGAGGACTGCAGTCAAACACTGGAACTCAATGTGGTAGTGAAAGAGGGGGAGGAGGAAGTGATGGTGACAGAAGAGGAAGGAGGAGGAGAAGTGGTGGAGAAAGACATGATGGTGAAAGAGGAGGAAAGAGTAGAGGATGTGGAGGAGATGGATGGTAAGTTAATGTTATGAAGTTGTCTAATGTTAGGATGAGTGGAAAGTGATATTTAGATAGTTCTCTCCATTTCCCTCCTTTCCTTTACATTTCATATGGTCTGGTTTTTATTGAGAAATATTGGTGTGAATCACTGTTGATAAATGTGTGTGAACGAGTGCGCACATTTTGGTTCTGTTACCGGACCAACCAACCAAAAACCACAAACCTAAACAAACTATCATATAGACCACCGCCAGGTCACGCCACTCAAGGGAGCTCAGATGGAGCTGGCCAGGCAGTGATAGTGTTAGGGTCAGAATGACCCAGACAGTGATGGGGTCAGGGTTAGATGGAGCTGGCCCAGGCAGTTATAGGGTTAGGATCAGACTGAACCAGGCAGTGATAGCGTTAGGGTCAGACTGACCCAGGCAGTAATAGGGTTAGGGTCAGATGGAGCTGACCCAGGCAGTGATAGGGTTAGGGTCAGACTGACCCAGGCAGTGATAGGGTTAGGGTCAGACTGACCCAGGCAGTGATAGAGTTAGGGTCAGATGGAGCTGACACAGGCAGTGATAGGGTTAGGGTCAGATGGAGCTGACACAGGCAGTGATAGGGTTATGGTCAGACTGACCCAGGCAGTGATAGGGTTAGGATCAGACTGACCCAGGCAGTGATTGGGTTAGGGTCAGACTGACCCAGGCAGTGATAGGGTTATGGTCAGACTGACCCAGGCAGTGATAGGGTTAGGGTCAGACTGACCCAGGCAGTGATAGGGTTAGGGTCAGACTGAACCAGGCAGTGATAGGGTTAGGGTCAGATGGAGCTGGCCCAGGCACTGATCGTAAGGTGTATGTACCCGTTTGGTAAGCTAACCCCATACTTTTATTTTTCATTCTTCTTAGAAAACCAGACCACCTTTTCTGTTCTTCTGTTCAGTCAATGTGGAAGACGCTTTACTACAGCATCTCATAGTAGTGCATATCTTCTGTTAGGTTTCTGGTCATTTGTATGTTTGTGAAATTAACTCTCCACTATATGTGCCTCTTCCTTTGTTTACTACACAGATCCACCTCACAGCCCAGCTACCATGTCTGAACATAAGTCCACAGACTCCCTGGGTTCGGACTGTGGTTCTCCAGCCCAGACAAGCACACAGCGGGGTCCAGAGATGGTGGCAGTGAACCTGGAGGACTGCAGTCAAACACTGGAGCAGAATGTGGTAGTGGAAGAGGAGGAGGGAGAAGTGATGGTGAAAGAAGAGGAGGAAGGAGGAGAAGTGGTGCAGAAAGATGTGATAGGAGAGGAAATAGAGGACACACATTTGGGTGGTAAGTTCATGTGATGAATTTGCTAATGTTAAAATTAGGGTTGAGTACCGTTTGGTTTTATTCGATACCGGTGCCAAATCGATACTTTAAAAACGGTACCGGTACCGAAACGGTACTTAAATCGGTACTTTTGATAAAAATAAATAAAAATGTTTCCTCCAGGATTTTTCACATCAGTTGCGGGGTGGTCACTGACGCGATTTTCCGAGTGCACGCCATTAATGCCGAGCAGCGATGTTTTATATAAGGTGATAAAATACGAACATATCCTGATGCTACAGCTGCAGCAGAACATGGGGAACTACAGCAAGGCAAGGCAAGTTTATTTGTATAGCACATTTCATACAACAGGGGCAATTCAAAGTGCTTTACATGCATTATTTAAAAATACAGCAAGAGGAGCATAAGAAAATAAAAATTACAATGAATAAAAGCAAATATAAGAAGTAAATAGATAAAACATTTAAAAAGACAATAGTTAATGGAAAAAAGACATTGATAGAAGTGTTTGTGTTTAATCATAACTGGTGCAAAACATGAAGGTTTTTAGCTTAGATTTAAATATTGTAAGGGTTTGGGCCTGTTTGATTTCTTCAGGGAGTTTGTTCCAGGAGCATGCAGCAGCGTGACTGAAAGCTGCTGCACCGTGTTTTGTTTTTACTCTTGGAATTATTAGCTGATTTGTCTCAGCTGACCTTAGGGACCTTGCGGGAATATAAGGTGGGACGAGATCTGATATGTATTTTGGTCCAAGACCATTTTGTGATTTGTATGTAATTAGGAGGATTTTGAATTCAATTCTCTGAGAGACTGGTAGCCAGTGCAGGGATCTCAGGATTGGTGTAATGTGTTCAAATTTCTTTGTTTTTGTTAGGACCCTAGCAGCGGCGTTTTGGATGAGCTGCAATTTACGAACAGCTCCTTTAGATAGGCCTGTTAGTAGACCATTACAATAATCAAGTCTACTCGAAACAAATGCATGGATGAGTTTTTCAAGGTCTTGCTTGGACATGAAACCTCTCATTCTTGTTATGTTTTTCAGGTGATAGTAGGCTGATTTAGTTATTGAGTTTATGTGGCTGTTGAAGTTTAGATCGGAGTCTAGAATTACACCAAGATTTCTGACCTGTTTTTTACTGTGAAGAGAGAGAGAATCAAGTTTTGCACTGACTTTCGACCTTTTGTCAGGTGCACCGAATACAATTATCTCTGTTTTGTCCTTGTTTAGTTGGAGGAAGTTTTGTGTCATCCAGGCGTTTATTTGCTCAATGCAATTACAGAGATTGTCAATGGGACTATAGTCGTTCGGTGAGAGGGCTATGTAGATTTGAGTGTCATCCGCATAGTTGTGGTAGGCAATTTTGTTCTTTTTTATGATGTGTCCCAATGGAAGCATGTAGAGATTGAATAGAAGGGGGCCAAGGATTGACCCTTGGAGAACCCCACATGTCATTTTAATTTGGTCAGATACAAAGTTGCCAATGGAGACATAGTAGCTTCTGTCCTGTAGGTAGGATCTAAACCAGTTTAGGGCAGTGCCCGAAAATCCTACCCAGGTTTTTAGTCTATCTATTAGAATGTCATGGTCTACAGTGTCAAAGGCAGCACTAAGATCTAGTAGTACCAAAACTGAGATTTTTCCGGAGTCTGTGTTTACGCGAATGTCATTAAGGACCTTAATAAGGGCCGTTTCAGTGCTATGTAGGGGGCGAAAGCCTGATTGAAAGTCATCAAAGAGATCATTTAGGGTCAAATAATTGCCACGTTGTTCGTGGGCAACCATTTCAATAATTTTTCCTGTACAGGGAAGGTTTGATATGGGTCTGTAGTTGTTTAGTACAAATGGGTCTAGGCCGTTCTTTTTTAGTAGAGGCTTATTAACTGCAGTTTTCAGGGCTTCAGGGAAGATTCCTGATGAAAGGGAGGTGTTAATTATTTGTATTAGTTTGCCTGCCATGCAGCTAAATATGTTTTTAAAAAAGCTTGTTGGCAGGACATCAAGGGCACAGGTGGATGGTTTAAGACGTGACATGATTTTATCTAGGGTCTTGTAATCAATGGTGTTAAATTGTGACATGGTTGTTATGTCCGCCCTATTTGGGGTTGTTAATGGGGACATGTTTTTCATGCCTGACACAGAAGACCTAATGCCTTGTCTAATGGTTTCTATTTTATTGTTAAAAAAGGATGCAAGCTCATTGCATTTACTAGTTGAGTGAAATTCCTGAGCAATGGGTGTTGGGGGATTTGTTAGTCTGTCAACAGTTCTGAAAAGGATGCGGGCATTATTGATGTTATTGTTTATGATCTTAGAGAAAAATGATTGCCTGGCACTTCTTATTTCTAAGTTATAGTTCTGAAGATTCTCTTTATAGATATCATAGTGGACTTGAAGGTTTGTTTTTCTCCATCTGCGCTCTGCTTTACAACATTCTCTTTTTTGGGTCTTTACGGATGGGGTGTACAGCACTGAACATAGGTTACCGTATAATATACATGTGACTGACAGATACGCCCAAGACACACACACACACACACACACACACACACACACACACACACACAGTGAAAGATAATCTGCTCATTGAATGTGAAGTATACAAGAGTACACACAGAACCGGGAACGCGCATACAGCACTGAACAACATCCGTAGAATATAAACTTGTGACTGACAGTCACATACATACACACACACACACACACTGAAAGATTATCAGCTCATCAATATGAAGTAGGCCTACATGAGAGTACACGCACAAAACGGGCTAACGTTACTCATTAACTGTTTACACAAGTAAAATCACAGTGTGACAGTCAGATGGAGCATTCGGTAAACAATCAACAGCAAGGTAATGCATCAGCTGACTTAAAGAAAACCAACTTTTACCTTTGATGACAGTGACATGATGATGTTCGTGATGATTTTAGATTATTTTTGCCCCACGCATATTGCCCTGTAGTTAGACCGCGCGACCACAGCTTCCTTGTGTCTCTTATTGTCCAAATGTTCCCTGAATTTTAGCTGCATGTTTTTCCAGCATGTAAATCCGTTGTCAATAAAAATTCGACTCCAATTCTTTTCCCCTGCCAATGTCGTTGTTAAAGTGATGGAGAGACGCAAAGGAGAGGGATTTCCTGAAATCAACATTTCCCGCTAAATTCAGACCAATCACAAAACTGTTTTGCATGCGCGTCGCCTCGCACTTGTTGAGAGCGATTCAGTCTCGGATTACATGCACTGGAACTAACAGGCGATGTCACGTGCGGTTGCATGTAACGTCCGTTTCGGACACCAGGGGGCGACAGAGAAACCGAAACGAGGAACCGGAGGTAAAGTAACCGGTAAAGTAACCGGTACCCAACCCTAGTTAAAATGGTATTCATTGGACAACTCCTAGTCAGTGCTCTATGGTGTTAATAGTGTACTACTGTAACAGTCAATACTTAGTTTGACAGTGCCTCTTTGGTCTCTTCTATTGTGGCATTGATAAGTCTCTCTTGAACTCTGTGTTCAGTCATTATATTCTACAGACCCCAGAGATGTCACTTCTGCCCCGATACTGTTTTTTGCCACCGATACCGATCACAGATAATCTATGAGAAATATCGGCCGATATACTGCCGATACCTATCAAATAATAGCCTAATACTAATAGGATAAAAAAAATGAAAAATTAGTGTGGATGAGACAATTGACATTTAGAGCATCCGATAAAGCGAGGCCTAGGCCTAAATGTTTTAAAAGGCTTTTAAAAAATCTCCTCAAACCTTTTGCTAGGCTGGCCGAGTTGTGTCTGTACACTTTCTCTGCCTTTTTCTTCTCCTTCTCTGCGGTCAGCTTTTCAAACTCGCCATGCTCTGCTACGTGATGCACAGTAAGGCCCGATCCCAATTCACCCCTATGACTCTGTTTCACCCCTCCTGCTCCGTTTCATGTTTTCATCAAGGGCTAGGGGGGGAGGGGGAGGGCTATCCACGGCTCAGTTTGGAGATTTTTTGGGACCACGTTAGATTTCTGAGCCATAACCCTACCTCCCAGGATGCATTGCGAATCATCTACAGAAATCTGATTCCGCTCTAGGCAATGCGGAAGACAACCACACATGTCATTACTTTTTACTCTGTGATTACTTGGCAATAAAGATTTGAAAAATTATGAAAATTATCTCATTATCTTAGTTTAATGTCATTCAATGCATTGTGGACCTTTTTTTATAACAAGCATAACCAAAAATATATAACTAAAAATAACCAATATATGCCGATGTGCTGTGCCTATGCTTAACATAGAAATACACCGTTCCAAAGTCCAGCGCGCTTCAGCCAAGTTTAAGATTTGAGGGTTTTGGTGCTCAGCAGTAGAGGACAATAATAGCAAAACTATAACCTGGGCATTTCCATTAGACTACCAAAAGCAAGACAATGGAGCACTCATATCTGTGCGTTTGTCACCCTGTTCCTCTGCAACAAACGCAGAGATTGTATGAGCGCCCCGGCACGCCCCTGTCCAATAGAAGCGCCAGGCACAGCCTCCCCATAGAAATACACCATGTCATCGGAGCGCGATTCACATTTCTCAGATATACAATCCTGTTTTTTTTTTTTTTTTGTGGGTTAGGGTGTCGTTTGACAGCGGGTGATGGATTTGATGTAAAGTTATCTATCAAACATTAGGCTGATTTGTGAATGATAGTCACGCGTTAGGACCTATTTCATGTCGCATTTCTCCTCTTTGATGGCATATGACGCTATAGCTATGGCACTTATTAAACCAAAACACACAATCTAATCCAAGCAGTTGTTATTATGTAATATTATTGATGGGTTATATCATGTTCTGACTAACAGCGGCTGTTTCTCCAGCGTTCCTGTCGCATCGAATTTCGGAACGCCATGAAAATAAATCTGCTCTCCGTGTCTAATGTTATCTATCTAACGTTACATGTTTTAAGGCTGATCTGTGCATGATACTGGTGCATTTTGACATACTTCATGTTGCATTCCCCCCTTTGATGGCAGATGATGCCTGAAATTTACCTTAAGTTCAGCCGCGAAGTTCTTGCATGGTTTTCCTATCTCAGTGCAGACTGGCAGGGTAGGAGCACAGGATGATAGCCTACAGATCACCTATTCTGCCATGGTCTGATAATGAAGCATTGTTCTTTTTTGTTTGATGACTCTGATCCGTTAATAGTGTAAAACCGAGCGTCAATGCTTTTCTATGACACTACTGATGACGTATCAGGGTCTTGAAGGGTTGTCCCATTTCATAGGGAAAGATTTCAACCACTATGGCTTGTGGCTCTGTTCAGAGGCCTTGGCTCCAAAGCAAGTGGCACTCCAACACAGATAACATTTGCGTATCTGCAACTTCTGCACATGCTTCTGGTTAGGGGTGTAACGAATCCGTGATCCGTACGGATCGCCCCCCACGGTTCGGCACGCATGTGTACCGCGGATCAATTGCAAAATGTAACCAAGTAATAATATTAGTTAATATTAGTTAATATATCCCTTGTAAATCACAATGTAGAGTTGCCATGAAAAGATAGACGCGACAGTTGCGTGCTTTCTTTTACTCTAAAGCGCAATGATAGGTTGATAATGGGGGAAAAAAATCCAGAACAACAAGGCTGCGTTCGTAAATTCGCTCTGGAATCTGATCAGCATTCATGGAACGCCTCTTGTCCAATCAAATTACTTGGTCCCTTTATGACGTCGGACCCAGTGTGCTCTCCGGCGCTCTCAGAGAAAATTTACGAACGCAGCCCAAGTGTTTCATGGCGAGTGCTGCTAATGTTGGCGACAGAGAAGAACTCGAAATGCCTCCCTCGTCATTTAAATCCCATGTATGGGAACACTTTGGCTTCTCTGTCAATTATAACAATGAAGGACAGTGTCATTGGAAGTGTGGTTGATAAAAAAGTTACGGTGTTTAAGCGTTGTGCAACGAGAAAGTCGTACGAGCATGGCCACACATTTGACGGGAGTGTTGACGGGAGGCATGAAAAAGGCAGCTTGATAACTTCTGATAATGTAGCCAATTTTTTCATACCATGTTTAAAATAAGGTTTCACTTTATTATATAGTTAAAAGTGGCAGAAAACATGTTTATTTGTCTGCTTTAAAGAGCCCAGTGATTCACTGCTGCAACCAGGTGCCTCCTCCCTCTCTCCTACTGCATCATTTAAGATGAATGAATGAATGAATGAATGGTCTTTATTGTCATTAATATAGTACAGGTACCATACAACGAAATTTGTGAGGGGGGGCTCCCCTGGTGCTAGGAAAAAAAATACTAAAAACAAGAAGGGAAAAGAGCTGGTTTACATAAATAAAGGCTATATACACTATCCACTATACTATACTATACAAATAAAACACTGTGCTGTACTCTATGCTATGCTATAAATATCCTAACATTTCCTATCTCTGAACCTTATGTGCACGAGGGTTGTCATATTGCACATAGTATTATTGCACATTCACACATTGAATGTGTGTTTCTGTTTAATATGTAGCCTAATGTTTGAGTGTAGAATATGTTATGTATGTATATATATATATATATATATATATATATATATATACACACACATATATATATATATATACCAGTTTTGACATCTTGAATGTTGTTGGGTTTTACACAGTAAAAGTGGTGTTTTTACAGAATGATCCGATCCGTGACTCAAAAACCGTGACACGATCCGATCCGTGACTTAGGTGATCCGTTACACCCCTTCTTCTGGTGCATACTGGGAACTGGAGTCCTAAGGTTATAAACACATATCACCAGACACACTGCTGACATATTTTAGTTTAACAAGCATGAGAGAGTGGCTTGTTTAGGTTAATGAGCATGTGACAATGAATTGGCTCAAGTTGTTTGCGTCATTGATAGGGCTGTCCCTAACGACTATTTTTCTAACGATTAATCTAGCGATTATTTTTTCGATTAGTCGGTTACTCTAACGACTAATTTAACAGTTAGTCTAACAATATATTTTTTTACTGTTCGATTAATGTATCACTTAATTTTCCTCAAAATAATGGCTGTATTGTCTCTCTCTGTTTAACAGTGTCTATATAAAGCACTCTGGGTAATAGCTGCTGCTCTTATAAAACAAAGCAGCGTATGACATGCACATTACTCAGACGGCCACCCCTTTAAATGATCAGCTGATGTATGGGGGCTGTCTGTGGGCCCGCAATTAAACACAGACACCTTTAATTCGGCGAACTGCTACTACTACTACTGTAACTGCCTCTGTCAAACAGCCCCAGACACAGGGCAGACGCACTGCTATGTTTAGCCAACTTGAATGCCAACATGGCCATCAGGGTTTTTCCTGGCTCAAAATGAGGCGGAGGTGGTACCAGTGGTGTTTGACATCGGGGGGGACCCATGAAGCAGGGCTGTCTGGTGGTCCTTTAACATCAAACACTTAATTTCTTGCTTTCTGGTGAATTAATATGCACCAATTTGTGCCTTTTCTGCATCAATTTATGGTGGAATTATTTATGTAAAGGAAAACACAATATTCAGGCACCAGATGACCATTCAAAATATAATGTAATATAATGCAATATAAGGCTCTCAGGCATTCTGTACTTTCAAATATGTATTCTCCTTGAGCAGTCAACATACTATCAGCTATTTTGCTAGCAGAAACGAAAGCTAACTTATTTGCGAAACAGCGCCCCCGCCACCACTTCGGCGCAGTGCAGCAATTGCAGTTAGAAATGACAGAAATCCACCGAGTGCAACGCTTGTAGAAAATACGACCGTCAGTTTGTCGAGAGCTGGAGGCGGCTAGAAATATGACGAAGGCGGCCGCCTCATAATTCTCTATGCAGGAAAAACCCTGGCCATTTAGAAGTCTGTCCATCACCACAACACATAGCTAGCTAGTAGCTACATGGCTAGCTAACATTACTCTCGCTGCTATGTTATGATTAGCTAAATTGATGCTAACGTAGCATGCAAGCTACGAGCTAGATAACGTAGGTGCGAGCACCACAATGACAATAGGCTACCGTAGCTAGCCAGCTACATAGCTAACGTTACTAACACCAGAAGACAAGACATACAAACTGTATAGAAGATTGATACATTGAAAAAGGCATGAATATTTTCTGTTTTTCTCCCTCCCCTCCACCCACCCCTCCCTCTCAAACATGTCTGCATGCATATATACATATAGATTTGCCCATCTACACACACACAAATATAAACAAGTTTACGACTAGCAGATCTTCTAGTAGGCACCCACTTCTTTACATATTTCATGGGGTTCCAACACTCAAGAGGAGGTCCAACTAGTTAAATAAAGATAAGCGCTGAGGTGTTTTCAATTTTCAGTTGTGTGCGCAAAGGTGTGACAACATTATTCATTTCTGAAAAACCTCTTTCCCAATCTGCACTACTCACAGGAATGGTATCAATTGCATGTCTGAGTTTAAGAAGGGCTTTCTGCATGGTGATCTGTGTATAATATAATACAATATAATATGCTATATTGAAGACATTCTTAGTGGAGGCTAGACACTCCTCTTGTGTTTTCAGAAAGTTTGACTCCAAAGTGTTTTCACCCTGTTTTTTGTTTTGTTTGTTTTTCTACTATTTCTTCTGCTAGCTTGTGGCTCTGTGAGACACTGTGTTCTTGTATCTTCTTTCTCAAAGATTTCATTTGTTTCTCACTGGTTCTGCCATATTGGCCAATGGAGTCCACCTGGAGTCCTTATCAAACTCTACCTAGCTATGACCAGTGTTGCCACAGTTACTTTGAAAAAGTATTCTGATTACTGATTACTGATTACTCCTTTAAAAAGTAATCTAGTTACTTTACTGATTACTTGATTTTAAAAGTAACTAAGTTAGATTACTAGTTACTTTTTTTGTTACTATTGGCAGCTGCCTAGGCACCCGACCCCCCCCCCCGCAACATAAAAATGAAAACTGGTTTTGCAAAAACTCACTTTATTTTAACAGTAACTTAAATTACATAATTAAACTTTAAACAATAACTTAAAGACAGAGACAGAGAGAGAGAGAGAGAGAGAGAGAGAGAGAGAGAGAGAGAGAGAGAGAGAGAGAGAGAGAGAGAGAGAGAGAGAGAGAGAGAGAGAGAGAGAGAGAGAGAGAGAGAGAGAGAGAGAGAGAGAGAGAGAGAGAGAGAGTGAGAGGGCGAGAGAAAGACAGATAGCTGGATAGATAAATACAGCAGGCTTCATTTTGTATGCATTGCTTTCCACACTGGGGAAATGTATAAGCAGAGTGTTGATAGTTTCCAAATCAGTTTGACTAGGGAACAGAGCTACACGCTGCCTCAGAGAAGATGTTCCTTTCACCGAAGCACCACACCATTTTACAACGTCTCTCTCTCTCTCTCTCTCTCTCTGCCTGTCTCTCTCTCTCTCTCTCTCTTTCTGTCTGTCTCTGTCTCTCTCTCTCTGTCTCTCTCTCTCGCTCCATTGTGTAGGATACGCTTCTGTTTACACTGTGCAATCAGCGTGGTGATACACGTGAGCGATTCTGCTGCAACCTCGTGTTGAAAACGTGAGCACTGACGTCACTCCCCAAGACGCGAGAAAAGCAAACAAATGTTTGTTTACTATCGAACATTACAAAGAAATACTGCATTTAGCCTAAGTTATGAGGTAGTAACGCAATAGTAACGCACAGTCACTTGAATAAGTAACTTTAATCCGATTACTGATTTGGAAATAGTATCGCGTTAGAATACTCGTTACTGAAAAAATTATTCAGATTACAGTAACGCGTTACCGGCATCACTGGCTATGACAGATTCAGTTAATCCATTAATCAGATACCCAAAGCTAAATATATAAGCTGCAATAAATTATTTTAGAAACACTCCAGATATGTGGTGTTACTTCTGGCACTGCTGAGTCTATGGAAGCAGCACTTGTTCTCATGTTGTTTCTAATCCTGTATATGTTCCTATTCTTACAGGAGAGAGCTCCAACCCAGACTCAGACATGGAGCCCAGCTCCACCGCATCAGGAAGCCATAAACAACACAGACGGAGGAGGAGGAGCTCAAGACAGAAGAATCACCACTGTTTAGATTGCAGTGAGAGTTTCATTTGTCCAACTCACCTTAAATCACAACCACAGACTCAAGGAGGACAGAAGACTCACTCTTGTCTTCAGTGTGGAAAGAGATTTGGTTATATGAGCAAACTAAAGACACACCAGAGAATACACACAGGAGAGAAGCCATTCTGCTGCTCCCAGTGTGGGAAGAGTTTCAGTCAGGCAGGTGACCTAAAGAAACACCAGAGAACACACACAGGAGAGAAGCCATTCTGCTGCTCCCAGTGTGGGAAGAGTTTCAGTGAGGCAGGTGACCTAAAGAGACACCAGAGAATACACACAGGAGAGAAGCCATTCTACTGCTCCCAGTGTGGGAAGAGTTTCAGTCAGGCAGAAAACCTAAAGACACACCAGAGAACACACACAGGAGAGAAGCCATTCTACTGCTCCCATTGTGGGAAGAGTTTCAGTCACGCAGGATCCCTAAAGAAACACCAGAGAACACACACAGGAGAGAAGCCGTTCTGCTGCTCCCAGTGTGGGCAGAGTTTCAGTCAGGCAGAAAACCTAAAGAGTCACCAGAGAACACACACAGGAGAGAAGCCATTCTGCTGCTCCCAGTGTGGGCAGAGTTTCAGTGAGGCAGGATCCCTAAAGAGTCACCAGGGAACTCACACACTAGTTAACATGACTGCTCCCAGTGTGGGAGGAGTTTAAAGGAGGCAGGAGCCCTAAAGAAGAAGGGAGGGGGGTCTGCTGGCTGCACCACCATCTACTGTATGGATATTTACTTGTTGATCGGATCAGGGAGAAGGTTGTGTCATGACATAAGCCTTTTCTAGATTCTTTTCTCTCAATTTCTGCCGTCCTCTCCTCCTACCCTCCCTTCCTCTCCCTCCTTCCTCCTCCCACCCTCTCCCCCTTCCTCCCCCCCTCCTCTCTTCCCTTCCTCATCCCATCCTCTCCCCCCTTCCTCTCCTCCCTTCCTCTCTTCCTCTCCTCCTTATGTTTGCAATAAATCCTCCTAACGTTTCAGCTGGAAGTCTGAGATGTCTTGTTCCATTGCTTAGTTTAATTTATTAGTTAATAGTTTCATGGACAGCTTTTAAAAAAACATATTTAGCTGCATGGCAGGTGAACTAATACAAATAATCAACACTTCCCTTTCATCAGGAATCCCTGAAGCCCTGAAAACTGCAGTTATCAAGCCTCTACTAAAACAGAACGGCCTAGACCCATTTGTACTGAACAACTACAGACCCATATCAAACCTTCCCTGTACAGGAAAAATTATTAACAATTTAGCAGTTATTTGACCCTAAATTATCTCTTCGATGACTTTCAATCAGGCTTTCGCCCCCCCCCCCCCTCCACTATTTTGAAACAGTTTAAAAATATATAAATAAATATGCATTATACTGGCAAATATAAAAATCTAACATATAGCTTCTTAATATTTCCTTATTTGTATTCATTTGAACATGAATTTGTCATTTGTATTTTACAATATTCATACATGATAATATTATAACAGTTCTATCTTTTAGTACTCTTTTTCTTAATTATTATTCATTTAATTTCACTGAATTACTTTTTAATACTTCAATATTTCTTTCTTTTTGCTTTGAAAACTGTGATATCCTGTGTTAGACTACCTGTAGTACCACCCCACGCCAGTACCACCATAAGTGTTGGGTGAGAAGTTTCAGGCGAAGCTTCAGTTTTTCTTTCTAGAAATTAGTTTGTCTTGGTAACAGTGGAGTCTGGTAATTTGTACAATAAAATGCTGAGAATTATACAGTTAACTGTGTCTGCTTGTTATTTCATGTCCCTCTCTGACATCGATTGAAGTTTGTTGCTGTAGAGCGCCATCTACTGGTGACAGTGTTGAACGTGTCTGCATGTGGCTGCTGTGATTAAATAAATGTTTAAAATGTTTATTGGAGGAGAGAGGATGTGATGTCACCACGCCCTGAGCACTTCCTGTGCCCCCCTGAGACCACGCCCACCACTTCCTGATCATCTGTTGATGTTACCTCGATGGCGTTACCATGGAGATGTAATCTGTCAGAATATATGGACATTTATCCACAAAAATGTTATTTGAAATCGACTCTAATCAAAGTATGGCTGCTTGCCTCTACCATGGAGAGACTTCTATAATGCATGTCTGTGTTTTGATGTTTTCTGTTTCTAAACAAGAAAGATTATTTTCAACAAAAAGATATGGACAGATGTTTCTGCACATGACTTATTACCCTGATAACCTGATGTATCAATAACCTGATGTATCAATAACCTGATGTATCAATAACCTGATGTATTGATAATCTGATGTATCAATAGCCAGGGTACTAACTTAAGTACCTTCTCTTCCAGTTGTTTGTAGTGTTGCTGTCTTCTCTAGTCACTCCGGTCTACTGAGTGCGCTTAGCTACTCCTAGTTCTGTTGGTTCTTTAGCCCTCTTCCCCTCTACAGACTTTTTATCACAATGTGCTTTCTCCCTATCCCTGTTCTTCTGACACTCAGGAGGACACCTAGATGCTACATCCCCCCTCGCAACCCTTCCAATCTCATCTACCCACCTTTTTTTTCTGACCATGACTTTATCGCCGCAGGCGGTCTCTGGAATTGCCAGTCGGCGGTCTGGAAAGCTGACGCTATCTCAGCTTATGCATCTCTTATGGCCCTCAATTTCTTTGCTCTCACTGAAACCTGGATCACACCAGAAAACACAGCTACACCGGCAGCCCTCTCTGCCGCCTACTCCTTTTCTCATTCCCCTAGACCCTCTGGTCGAGGGGGAGGCACAGGACTCCTCATCTCGCCCAAGTGGTCACATACTGTCCTTCCCCTGGCACACTTGTCTATATCCTCCTTTGAATTTCATGCTGCTTTTGTCTCCTCCCCGGTCAAACTCCACATTGTTGTCATCTATCGCCCCCCAGGCCAGCTCGGTGACTTCCTAGGCGAGATGGATGGCCTTCTCAGCTCCTTCCCTGATGATGGCATTCCGCTCGTACTATTAGGTGACTTCAATTTCCAATCTGAGAAGCTTCTCTCATCTGGAGTACTTGACCTTCTCCTCTCCTTCGGCCTTACCCTGTCCCCCTCTCCTCCGACTCATAAGGCAGGCAATCAGCTCGACCTTGTCTTCACCAGATCTTCCCACACTTCCAACCTTACCGTTACCCCTCTTCCAGTTTCTGATCACCACTTTATATCCTTCTCCCTTCCCCTCAAAACTTCCTCTTCCCTCTCAGCCTCTAACCACTTAAGACCCTCTCGTCGTAACCTATGTACCCTGTCCCCCATCACCCTCTCTTCTTCTGTCCTATCCTCCCTACCCTCTGTCGAATCCTTCTCCCTTCTATCCACTGATGCGGCATCCTCAACCCTCCTGTCCGCTCTCACCTCATCCTTCGACACCCTCTGTCCACTAACCTTGAAGCCAGCTCGATCCTCTTCTCGAGCTCCCTGGCTCTCTGAAACGCTACATGCTTGCAGACTAGAGCTCAGAGCAGCTGAGAGGAAATGGAGAAAAAACTGGCCTTTCTGATGACCTTAACCTCTATCACTCTCTCCTTGCCAACTACGCCTCCTCGGCATCAGCTGCCAAAGCATCCTACTATCATTCCAAAATACATTCTTCTGCCTCTAATCCTAGAAAACTGTTCTCCACTTTCTCTTCACTCCTTAATCCACCTCCTCCCCCTCCTCCTTCCTCCCTGTCCGCCGATGACTTTGTCATCTACTTTGAAAAAAAGGTGGACGACATCAGCAGCACCTTTTCCCCCCCACCTCTCCCTCCTCCCACTAACAATGCTAACACCCCTTCCAAACTCTCTCCTCGACACTCGGTCTCTGGATTGTCATCTTTTTCCCCCCTCTCCCCCGATGAGATTCTCACACTCATCACATCAAAGCGGGCAACCACATGCCCTCTTGATCCCATCCCCTCCCCCCTTCTCCAATCTATTTCCGCCGACATCCTTCCTTACCTTACCACCCTAATCAACTCCTCCCTATCCACAGGATCTGTCCCAGCGGCCTTCAAAATAGCCAGAGTCAAGCCTCTCCTCAAGAAACCTACCCTTGACCCATCATCTGTCCACAATTACAGACCTGTATCCCTTCTCTCCTTCCCCTCCAAAACCCTTGAACGCGCGGCATCTAAACAACTGACTGACTATCTCCGGAAGATGGATCACTTAGAATATCGATAATAACACATACAATACATACAAATCTTACTATACTCCTCTTACTGTAGGCTATTGCCAATGTTTTGAACGATATGTACTGTCTCTGCTTAGAAAACACATTGATCCACTGCTAGATGTTTTTCAATTTGCCTATAAACAGAACCGTAGCACAGAGGATGCTATTCTCTATATCACACATTCTGTATCCAAGCACTTTGAGAACAAAAAGGCCTATGCCCGAATTATGTTTGTTGATTTTAGTTCCGCCTTTAATACGGTACAACCCCACGTGCTCTTAGGAAAGCTCAAAGACATGGGTGTCAATAGTACTTTAATCAAATGGATCCATTCCTTCATGTTAGAAAGAGAACAGCAAGTGAAAGTCAATGGAACACTGTCAGTGACTTAACACTGCAGTACAGGTGTCCCCCAAGGTTGCATTCTGTCCCCACATCTTTTCTCAGTATACACCAACGACTGTAAAAGTAACCACCCAAGCAACCATATTATAAAATATGCTGACGACACTGCAATTCTAAGTCTCCTTGCTAAAGATACAGACCCCTCGGTGCTCCATTATGAGATTAACATATTCATTAAATGGTGCGACAGCAACCATCTCATCTTAAACCTCACCAAAACTCAGGAGGTTGTGTTAGACCCAAGGCAGGTAACTGACCATGAGCCTGTGGTCGTCAAAGAACAAATAATCATCCAGGTGCCCTCTTATAAGTACTTAGGTATTCAATTAGACAACCATCTCTGCTGGAATACACACATAGACAGCTTATGTAACAGCAGAGGCTTTATCACCTGAGGCGACTCAGACTTTATGGGGTGAGAAAGCAGATCATGAGATATTTTTTTTTTAATATCAGTCCATTGTTGAAAGTGTAATCAGATATGGAATAATTGTGTGGTTTGGCAACTTAACTGTACAACAAAAAAACAGACTAGTCAGCATTCACAAAACAGCCATGAAAATTGTAGGTGAAAGAGACTATGTGATCCTAAATAAACTATATGAAAAAGGCTAATAAGATCATCGCAGACCCCCAACATCCGCTCTCCACAGAATACGAAGTTCTCCCCCTAGGTAGAAGGTTTCGCATGCCAAGATGTAATAATAAGCTCTTAAAACTATCATTTGTCCCATTCTCCATTAAACTAATCAATTCGCTCAAGCAGAAACGATGATTAGGACATGACCACCAGCACCTGCACTTTATCTTAGACACCACTTGAAGGGCCATGTGCAATATTCGAAAACACCACTTGAAGGGTTATGTGCAATATACAGTATATATACCAAATGATGCCATGTCCAGGTGGAAACTGCTGCCAATGTCACTCAATGTTTGCTGCTGTCCTGTTGTTTACTTTGCCTGCTGTATTTAAAGTATTTGCCTGCTGACATTAAAGTATAATCAATCAATATGTTGCTCCCCTTCGCGTGAGTCGCGCGTAGCTCGGGCTGTGGTTGTGATAGAGACATGAGACAGATGTACTGTATGCGCCTGGGTCTCCTGAGAGACCCTGGGTCGTTCAGAGCTGCCTACGCTGAGCTCTGGTAACTCTCCCGCAACTACCGCACAATACCTCCGGAAAACCGCAAAAACTAGGCATTCACCGGTAGGGGGTAGGTGCGGGAAAGTTACCATAGCTCATCGTAGGAATCTCTGATCGACTCGGGGTTGGTCTCTACGTGTCTAGGAGACTCAGGTGCATAAAAAACATGAAAGGGCTCATGTCTCTATCACAACCACAGCACAGCTACGCGCGAATCATGCGAAGGGGAGCAAAATATGCCAAGGGACCTAACCCTATCCTAACCACTAACCACTAATAAGCTGCCAAACCAAAAGGTCTATCATATAAAAACATAATCTAGGGGTGTATAGGAATAAAAAAATCACATCTAGAATTTGCCTACCCAGATGGTAATGAAATGTTCAGGTACTCTTGGCTGAGGGCTTTATCAACCAATGAAAATGCGTAGAATGCGTCCAAGATACGCCCCTATATTTGCATACACATCTGACAATGACAAAGACAAACTATTCTATGTGAATAGATAGGTGAATACAACATTGTCTTACTCTTTATCAGATGTGTATGCAAATATAGGGGCGTATCTTGCATGTTGTCCACGCCCCTGCACATTTTCATTGGTTGATACTGCGCGTGACGTGATGAAGCTCTCAGCCAAGAGCAGACACCACTTAATTTCCAATCATAGCATGTTTTTGTTTTTTTAAAAGGGCATATGAATCATAGTGGAGGGTTTTGGATTCTTAATAGGACTAGATGTTAAAATCCCTAAATAATTAGCACAACAATTGACTGAGTGGAGCTGGAGATGTCCTCTTGGGTGGAGTGGAATTTGGCAATGATCACGTGGTGCCACCAGTACGACACATCTTCAGTTGTGGTCCCCGACCTCATTGGGTGTTTCGGCCATTTATCACAAGACACCCTCTGCCGAGGTTGGCCCACCACAGGCTGATCAGGCCTGGGTGTGCGTCGCACGGTGGCACCACGTGGTCATTTGGGAGCCCATGCTGGGTCCCTACGTTTCAGCCACAACCAGTGACTGCTCCGTTCTGCTGCAGTGGACAGTTCTTTAATTGCCTTCCGTTGGGCCTGTCCTTTGATCCCTACTGCCCTCAGGAGCCTTGTGGTGGAGCTGGCTACAAAGCCTCTGCAGCCCACCTCCACTGGCCACACCTTCACGTTCCAGCCCCGCCCCTCTGCTTCGACTGCTAAGTTGGCATACCGCAGCCTCTTCCGTTCGAATGCCTCATCGATGGCCTCCTCCCATGGGACCGTCAGTTCTACGATGAAGACACGCCGGCAGGACTTGGACCAGAGGACTAGGTCTGGGCGCAGGTTGGTCGCTGCAATTTCGGGTGGGAAGGTGAGCCTCTGGCTGAGGTCTACCCGCATTTCCCAATCCCGGGCTGCGTTCAGTGGGCCTGAGTCTGGAGGTGATGGCTTGGTCCGCTGTTTCTCCCCTTCCCGGATGAAGATTGTTTTCCGTGGAAAGGTAGTCTGAGCATTTAGAGGCATGGCGTTGGTGGTTACCCTCTTGTGCTCAAGTTCGGCAGCCAAGCACTTTAGCACTTGGTTGTGGCGCCAGTTGTATCTTCCTTGAGTTAGACTGGTCTTGCAACCCACCAAGATGTGTTTGAGGCTTGCTGGGGCTGCACACTGGAGACAGGCTGGGTCCTCTCCATACCAGAGATGTAGGTTGGTAGGAGAGGGCAGGACATCATATGTGGCTCTGATGATGAAACTTAGCCTATTAGACTCCATGCTCCACAGCTCGTTCCACGTGATTTTCCTCCTCTCCACGCTCTCCCACTTCATCCAGCGGCCTTGCTGGGCTTGGGAGACTGCCTTGGCGCACCTGGCTGCTTCCTCCTGGTGGCACACCTCCTCAACCACCATCTTCCGCCGTTCGGTTGGAGTAGCCTTTTGCCATGTGGGTGTTGTTGTTTCCAAACCAAGGCCCCCTCTGCCATGTTGGACATGCCCCACTATATCCCGGTGTCTGAGGGCGGTCTTTGCCACCGCAACTGCTGCAGATGGCTTCCATTTCCTCCCCGTTGCTAGGATCGGAGCAGCACCTCTGACGAATGGATCCCGGGATTCTGTGAGAGTCATTTCCAGCCTTGATTTGGCACATTTGTACTCCTCCACCAGGCTTGAGATTGGTAGGGAGAGGGCTCCGTTGCCATACAGGCCTATGCTGCTAAGGCCTCTCGGCAGTCCAAGCCACTTCCTCACTTGTGCATTCACCAGTCTCTCCAGCCGGTTGGCATGGGATAGTGTGACCTCGTAGATGGAAATTGGCCACATGAGACGGGGCAGCAGCCCAAACTGAAAGCACCACAGCTTCAGCTTCCCAGGGAGAACAGTGTTGTTGATCTGCTTGAGGCCACTGATTGTATCCTGCCTGAGTTGTTCCACCTGCTTCGAGTCTTTGAGTTCTGCGCTATACCAGCGGCCAAGGCTTTTGATAGGCTTCTCCAGAACTGTTGGTATTGGCTCGTTGTTGACGTGGAACCTCTCATTGGCGAGCTTGTCTTTGACAATGGAGATACTGCGGGACTTGCTGGGTTTAATCTCCATTCGTGCCCATTTGATGTTTCCCTGGAGTTTATCCAGCAGGCGTTTGGTGCATGCGTTTGTTGTTGTTATTGTCGTCATGTCATCCATGTACGCCCTGATTGGAGGAAGACGCAGCCCGCTCTTCAACCGTTCCCCTCCAACGACCCATCGGGATGCTCGAATAATGAGCTCCATTGCCATGGTAAACGCCAGTGGAGAGATGGTGCAGCCCGCCATTATGCCTATCTCGAGGTGCTGCCATGCAGTTGTACTGGCTTGTGCTGTAACACAAAACTGGAGGTCCTGGAAGTAGGCTTTGACCAGCCTTGTGATGCCCTCTGGGACTTGGAAGAAGTTGAACGCTGTCCACAAAATCTCATGAGGCACTGACCCGAAGGCATTGGCAAGATCTAAGAAAACCACATGCAGGTCTTTCTTCTCCTTCTTGGCCGTTTGTACCTGGTGCCAGATGACATTTGTGTGTTCCAGGCATCCTGAGAATCCACTTATCCCTGCCTTCTGCACTGAGGTGTCGACAAAGTTGTTCTTCTGCAAGAATACTGAGAGCCTCTGGGCCACAACACTGAAGAAAATCTTTCCTTCCACATTCAGTAGACTGATCTGGCGGAACTGGTCGATGGTTGAGGAATTCTTCTCTTTGGGAATCAGGATCCCTCCTGCCCTTCGCCATGCCTTTGGTATGATTCCTTTTTCCCATGCCACTTTCATTAGCTTCCAGAGGTATTTCAAGACGCCTGGACTGTTCTTATATAGCCTGTATGGAACGCCGTTGGGCCCAGGGGCTGAGGCTGTTCTTGCCCGTTTTACTGTGCTCTCAACTTCGCTCCATGTAGGGGGCCTTGTTTCCATCTGGTGCTCAGGTGGTTGGATTGGTGGCATGTCATCCGGAATGCTGGCTGGCACATGCCTCTGGTTGTCGGAGTAGGTCTTCCTCAGGTGCTCCTCTAGTTCCCTTATGGGTACTTTGAGGGTCCCCGTTTTCTCCTTGACAAAGAGGTCTTTGACAAACTTGTAGGGATCTCTGTAGAAGGCAGTCCTCGTTCGCTCTTTCTTCTTGTGTTGCTTTCTCAAGCATTCTGCTCTTCGAAGTGTTGCAAGACGCTGCTTGATGTCGGCCTGTAGTGCCTCAAGTCCTTTCCTTTCCACTTCTGTGGCCTTCTTCCACTGTTTTCTCAGGCACCTTCTTTCTTTCACAAGTCTTTCAATCTCTTGTTGTCTCCTGGACTTGAGATGGGCTGATGGTTCCTTCTGTGTCCCATGGTTCTTACTTTTCACCCCAAATCTCTCTGCTCCATAGCTGTAAATGATCTCTCCAATCTTGTCCAGCTTTCGTTCCACGCCCCCTTTCAGACCTTCTAGAAGATGGACAAGGTCTGTGTCTGTGTTTTCCCACTCCTTTTTCTGGCAGGCTTTAGGCCACAAGATTTGAGGCTTCCGTCCATTCATCTTCCTCTCTACTGCTGTCTGTGGCTGGATAGGCTCTGGACTCATGTCTGTTGATGGATCTGTGCTTGGTTGAGCTTCGTCTGGGGTTCTGATACCCTGTGGACTGTGGTGAATATCCTGCCACTGGGCTTCACTCGACTGATTTGCCCTACCTCTGAGGAAGTAGTGGTCAATGCGAGGCACCTCGCTAAGCTCTCTTAGGCACTTTTTCCTGCCCTGGTGGATCTTGAGACCCTTCTCTGATGTTATCTTTTTCCAGCCACAGATGCAGCTTTGTAGCTTGTGTCCTGCCAGTGTTGTTACTCCGTCAACTACCGTGCTGATCATTTGATTCGTTGTCATTTCCGTTCCAGGGTCTGTTACCGTGTGATCCGCCGTTGAGTCATCTTCCGCCCCCGCTCTCGCAGACTCTAGGGGTGTTTTTCGTTTTGAACTTTTCGTAGCCATAGTGGAGGTATGATATATCGCATATATATGGCATATATATATTCTTTGGTGGAAAGGCATTTTTTAAAGCCATTTTTAGTCACGACAAGTCTGTTCAAACCCAGGCAGCGAGACCAGCAGGAAAACACAACTAGATCTTCTATAATTCTAACTGGATAGTACTTCGTTTCCATAGTCAGCTAGATTACTTACTTAGCTAGCTCACTTTTACTTATCAAATGTACATTTTGTGATATAAACGCAGTGGAGACACTCTCAGCTGTCTTGCCTCGCGCATAGCCCAGAGCGTATATGTCTAATTGAGTCAACTGGTATTGTGGTTATCACCAAGTTCTCCCTTCATGTGACGTCACAGCATAGTGGAAACGCCCACCTGACGGGCAAAAGGCACTTTTTGCGGGCAAAACCCACGGGCAAAACCCATTTTTTGCGGGTTAATAACTTTGATTTCCCGTGGGTTAGGAAAATAATTCCAACGTGTCCGGATAGAGTAGAAGACAGGGAATCCAACACTATTTGAATGGAGTCGATCCTCCACTCCTATCACCGTGGACACAGCAAGGAGCGAATTCCCGGATATAAATATTCCCTCGCCTCGCTGACAGCGGGAGTTGGGAGTTTCGTCCAGCAGCCGGTGAACGCCCGGTTGATCGAGTTTCATATTAAAAGTATATCTTCTCGGGGTGTCAGCGCGGTGGTTAAGGGCTCAAAATGACCGTATACTGATAGTGAATTTAGCAATAATAGTCTTATGTTTGTACCACCTCCATAACCGGTGTTATTCACGGGAAAAGCCGGTCAAGGAGGCACCCTTTGCAGGTCAATAACTTTGATTCTCCGGGGGTTAGGAACATAATTCCAACGTGTCCGGATAGAGTAGAAGACAGGGAATCCAACACTATTTGAATGGTGTCAATCCTCCACTCCTATCACCGTCGTGTATCTTGATAGTTCTTCATGAGTGAGGTGGTCTAAATAGTAGGCAGCCATGTTGAGCGATGTTGCTATGATACTTTTTGCCCGTCAGGTTGGTGGTTGCTAGGGAAGAAACCACGTGACTGAAAGCTATGAATAGACCATTGCCGACATGTGTGAAAGTAGACAACACGGGAATAGCTTGGGATGTCGACATAGTTTGGGATTCCATGGAAATTATAGGGAGAAACAGGCTGTGTGAGAACGGGGCTATAGACGACTAACGACTCTCTCCCCGTCTGTGATGATAACTGCGTCGCTGCTTTCACACGTCACGCGCGGTATCAACCAATGAAAATGCGTAGGGGCGTGGACAACATGCAAGATACGCCCCCAGATATTTGCATACAGATCTGATAAAGTGAAAAAGAAAGAATAAATGTGGAAAAGAAAGAATGAATGTGGAAAAGAAAGAATGAAAGAATGAATGTGGAAAAGAAAGAATGAATGTGGAAAAGAAAGAATGAATGTGGAAAAGAATGTGGAAAACAAAGAATGAAAGTGGAAAACAAAGAATGAATGCGTAAAAGAATAAATAAATATAGAATGTATTTCGTTATACTGTGTGTATTCATTAATTTATTTGTTCATACATTCATTTATGTATCTATATATTTATTGTTAATTTTGACAGACTTGGTCCTCCATACGGGACAGCCAATGAAACCAAACGTGCTAATCGATCAGCCCGCCCCCCAAAACCCAACGTTAGCACGCCGAAACGAACTTACTTTGCTGACAACGTTTGCAGGAAAAGCTATTTCAAGCGCTATACAAATACACGTTGTTATTATTATTATTATTATTATTATTATTAAAAACGTCACTCATGGTGATATGCAGTATTTGACGGGTGTGAGGCTGTGAAATGACAAGTTTGCTGATGAACAGTCACTTGCCATCGAGGTTTGTTTCGGTTCTGTTTTTCTGTGCCACATATGATCATATGAATGAATGAATGAATGAATGAATGAATGAATGGTCTTTATTGTCATTAATACAGTACAGGTACCATACAACTACATTTAGGAGGGGGGGCTCCCCTGCCCCCTGGTGCTTGGAAAAAAGACTAAAAACAAGAGGGCCAACGGTAAAATTAAAAAAGGGAAAAGAGCTGGTTTACATAAATAAAGGCTATGTACACTATCTACTATACTATACTACTATACTATACAATAAAACACTGTGCTGTACTCTATGCTATAAATATCCTAACTTTTTCCTATATCTGAACCTTATGTACACAAGGGTTGTCATATTGCATATCGCAGTTAGCAGGTTTAGAATGTTCACAGTTGTATTTCAATATTGCACTTATGTTTACAATCTAGTAGCTGCCATCAAATTGTCTAGATTGTACAGGGCCTAGAACCTAGGTCTTTGCTGTGTTCAGGGCCTGAATGGCCCTAGGGTAGAAGCTGAGCTTCAGTCTATTTGTCCGTGCGAACATGGTCCTGAACCGCCTGCCTGAGCGCAGCCGAACAAAGTGTTCGTTCCCAGGGTGGGATGGGTCCCTGGAGATCTTGGAGGCCTTCCTGAGGCAGCGTGTGTTGTACAGCTCTTCCAGAGAGGGGAGGGGGGCGCCGATGATCTTCTGGGCCGATCTCACGACTCTCTGTAGCGCTTTCCTCTCTGCGGCTGTGCAGCTGGAGAACCACACGCAGATGCAGTAGGTGAGGATGCTCTCCACTGCGGTAGCATATCAGTACAGTACAGTAAGTTATCACATTATATCATATCAGTACAGTACAGTAGGTTATCACATTATAGGGAGATACGGTTCTATTAGCAGCATTAGCATTAACAGGTACAAATGGCATCGGCACATCATATTGAAATATATCTGAGTACATTAAAAGGGACAAACTGGGATTCAAACAACGAAGCAGTCCTCCAACCACTTTTGTAAATGGAGAAGAAATAGAGAAATGTTATCACTCTCAAATTGATAGACGCATTCCAAAATCACAGACTATTGTTCTTGCATTATGATGGACTGAATTCAACTTACTGAGTAATTTGTTGATGACATTTTAGCTCATTTTAAGAGGGTCATAGCAAAAGGTCTGAATACTTGCATACATACATCCATTTTAAATTGAGGCTATAACACAACAACATGTGGAAAAGGTGAAGGGGTCTGAATTCTTTCTGAAGGCAATGTATACACACACCGAATACTATTAACACCTGTACACCTTCTCATTCATGTTGGAATGCAATGGGGGATGTTTTCTTGGCACACTTTGGCTAGTTAATACCAAACAATCATTGCTTGAATGCCACAGCCTGTCTGAGCATTGTTTGTTAATGACCATGGGCCACAATTTACCCATCTCCTAATGGCATGATAATGCTCCATGTCACTAATTTTAATTAATAATTTTGCCATTTAGCAGACGCTTTTAATCCAAAGCGATTTACAATTACGAATTACAGGGACATTCCCCCTGGAGTAACTGAGGGCTAAGTGCCTTACTCAAGGGCACACTAGTAGTGGTGTGGTTTCAGGCGGGATTTGAACTCACAACCTTCCGATCACAAGTCCAACTCACTATCCACTAGACCACCACTACCACTATGTCACAAGCCAAACTGGTTTCATGAACATGACAGTGGACACCAGTAATAACACTTTTATCTCTATATTGTAATCATTCTCTTCATCTGTTTTTAAATGTTGATCTATTTATATCGATCTATTCTTGCCAATTCCTTATTACCAGTGGAAATGAGGAACTCTAAAACACTTTAGGACTTTCCGTTCAACGGAGGAATTTATAGAACTCGCATAGAGGTCATCTCGCATTTCCCCCGTTGATGTGACGAACTGAAAGCGGCAAGTAACAGGCACTTAACGTTACATGTTTTAAGGCTGATCTGTGCATGATAATGCTGCATTTTGACATAATTCTTATGGCATTTCCCCCCGTTGAGCTGTATAGCGGCACTTATTACAGTGAAGCCAGTGGCGGCTGGTGCTAAAATCTTTGGGTGGGGCACAGGTTATGGGGGCATGCTCCACGGGGAAGAATATCAACTTTAAAATCTGGATTTACAGTCGATTTTAGCATGAGAATAGCTCTACCCCCCTGTACAGACCTCGCCATCCCCTCTACCCCCCTGTACAGACCTCTTCATCCCCTCTACCCCCTGTACAGACCTCTTCATCCCCTCTACCCCCCTGTACAGACCTCTTCATCCCCTCTACCCACCTCTACAGACCTCTTCATCCCCTCTACCCACCTCTACAGACCTCTCCATCCCCTCTACCCCCTGTACAGACCTCTTCATCCCCTCTACCCCCCTGTACATACCTCTCCATCCCCTCTACCCCCCTGTACAGACCTCTCCATCCCCTCTACCCCCCTGTACAGACCTCTTCATCCCCTCGACCCCCTGTACAGACCTCTCCATCCCCTCTACCCTCCTCTACAGACCTCTCCGTCCCCTCTACCCTCCTCTACAGACCTCTTCATCCCCTCTACCCCCCTGTACAGACCTCTTCATCCCCTCTACCCCCCTGTACAGACCTCTTCATCCCCTCTACCCCCCTGTACAGACCTCTTCATCCCCTCTACCCCCCTGTACAGACCCCGTCATCCCCTCTACCCACCTCTACAGACCCCGTCATCCCCTCTACCCCCTGTACAGACCTCTTCATCCCCTGTACAGACCTCTTCATCCCCTCTACCCCCCTCTACAGACCTCTTCATCCCCTCTACCCCCCCTGTACAGACCTCTTCATCACCTCTACCCCCCCAGTTTTCTCTACAATTTCTACAATTTTCTCTCTACAGTTTCTACACATCAACGTGTACCGAAACACTTGTTTCCAACGTGGTCCTACGTTTCTCCTACACCAAGACACATACAAAGAGCATAGAAACATACAAAGAGCATAGAAACATACAAAGAGCAGAGAAGATACAATCAGAATACAGTCTGCCATTCCTTCTCCCAGCATCGATTTGGTTTTCCTATCATGACTGAAGGACAGATGATTCACTTACTTACACAAGTTTGACTTCGGTAATAGGTCCAGTTGCAATATCATCAAGTTGGGAACAAAAGATGCCTCCTTCTAATCCATTTGTTCAATTTGTTTACAAAGTCCGGTAGTGGCTGGGGTGGTCGGAGAGACAGCAGCGTTTCCCTGGAGTATGTGATTTGCTGTATAGTTCCATATTCCCCCTGCGTGTTGGTCGCACGGCAGCGGAGACGGTCGCTGATAATTAAGACCAGCAGTAGAATGTTGCCAATAGACATATTACACAAAACACAAAACGAACAAAACAAATAAAAACACTTGAAGCAAACTATCACCGGCCCGAGTCGCTACAGAGCAGCGCCACCGGAAGTAGGAAGTGGAAGACAAATGAAAGATGGCAAACCCCAAACATCTTATGCTGGATATACAACCGGATATTCAGGACGCACATTTTTGCGCCCCGGCCAAGAAATAAAGACAGCCAATTGGAGCGCTGCTACAGCTCACGTGTAAGCGAAAAGTATTTGCAGTGCCATAGACTTGCATTGACCGGCGCCCCGCGTCCTCCCCCTATGTATTTTTTTTAATATATATATATATACTTTATTGCAGGACTTTACATTACATTTCACAAGTTCATTTCACACACTTTACAAGTTTTCTTCACTTGTTTAAGTTCATCCTGCATCATTTTTATTTTTATTTTTTTTATTTTTTTTTATTTTTTATTTTTTTTTCCCCCCTATGTATTTTAACAGTGAATTTTACACACACACAGATACAAATGTTTATTGTATTGGAGGATTTTTAATGAATGCTGATAGGCGCCGACAGAATATCAGCCGCATTTTGTGAATAAACAATGTTTATTTTTTTTTAAAACTTTTACAAATCGCAACTAGGAAGTGAAGGTGGGGGCGGCGCCCCAGCGCCCTCTATCGGCCAGCCGCCACTGAGTGAAGCGCTCTTATGACACGTAACTCCTCCTAAAGTCCCGGGTCGCTCCGTATAATGGAGAAGCGTTTCTGAAAGTACGGCACGGCTCGGATACAAATGCGGCCCACGTCAGGCCGGTAGTGGAAAAGCGCCATATGTGAGATTTCAAAGCAAACGTTATTACCTCCTAGGCTAATTAGCCAACTTAATTCTCTGGCTTTGACACGGCACTGCCTCTCCAGAGCAACGCCGCGACTGAAGAGACTGCAGCATCAACCAAAGATTACATGAACACAATTTTTTTTTTTTTATTGTAACTTTAATTCTTTTAATTGTACACATGGAGAACATAGCTATTGTACTGTACATTGATACATGGTGAAAATAACACCTATATGAATATAACAGACATTGTGAATGTGTCTGGCACAACAGCAAATTGGGCCTTTCTCCTGCAGCGACAAACGGACATTATACAACAGGTAGTTCCGACTAATTTGATTGGACAAGAGGCATTCCATGAGTGCTATATATATATATATACAGTATAACAGCACTGGGACTTTTCATCACTCCACCGCACAGATGTTCTATTAAATGACCGTTAATTAGACTACATAATTAAGACGAGACCATTATAGGAAACTATGGAACGTACTATCTGATGTCAACTGGTCTGAATCGCATTCACACATCGCCAAGCGACTGTCAACCGAGTCATATTTCACTGGTTACTAGGCAACAGTCCGTCAGCCGTCAGTCATGTTCTTATTGCTTAAGTCATGTTCTTATTGCTTAAGTCATGTTCTTAGCTTCTCTGGAGTGACGTCCAAAGAGTGACTTTGTTTTTTTTATGCGTGGTACTCCACCATGGTCCTTGTAGGATTTGGCAATGTCGATGAGAAGACAGTCGGTGATCCTGGACCAAACAAAAACAAACAAACAAACACTGGTTTCAGACTGTGCTGCTCCTGAACAAAACCTACTAGATAAGGTTAACGAGCGGCTAGCTAAAAAAGAAAAAAAAGCTACAGAATACAAACAATACCTACACACAACTAGATGTTCACACCGTTTAAAGTTTAAACAATACAAGGTATCAGAAACATGAAAACTCACCCGAATACAAAGCAGAAGGTGTCTCGGCAGACCACCGTGCCGTGGATGGTGTATGTGGTCCTGCTAAACGCGCGTTTCCTAGGCAACGACTTTGTTGCGGATGGGGTTGTTTCTGAAAACGTCGTCGAGGACAGCAGAGTTCCCATAATAACCATGTCTCTGTGATTTGCTGACATCCATTTCGTCTCTTTTCTGATCTTGTAGATCAGTTCAGGAGGCAGTCTTTGGCTGCAAGAGATTGTTGTTCAGCAGAACTCTTGTTTCTTTTTGTGATAAATGTTTTATTTTTATTTTATGTACAAACACACAAAGGACAATGACAAAACAATTACCAAAATACACAACATTCATACCTGCATACATTCCCCCTACCCACCCTCCAACACCAAGGTCTTACTCCGCCCAAAAACCCTCAAGAAGGATTTAAACCAGCTCAACATAAATGCCACCAAATAAAATAAATAAACATAATAGGATAAACATAAAACATTAAATACTATAATATTCAAATATCAATACCCACACCATTACAATTATTAATATTAGCCTATTTAAGATTATTATAATAGTATTGTAGTACTATAATGTTATAAACATAATGAATGGCCTTTGAAAGAAGAGAATAAAGAAAGGAAAATGGAAGAGAAGGAAAAAAATGAAAATAAAACATATAAAAAAGATCATACTAGTGGAATAACCATAAGTTATGCATATCACCTCTGCATACATTCTATAAAGGAAGTCCATAAACTAATATTCTTTTCTTGAGCGCCATGCATGCTGGCCACGGACCTTTCTAGTTTGGCTAGATCTAACACAGTGTTTAACCAATGCTGATAGGACAAGTCATGGGGGTCTTTCCACCTCTGAGCTACCAGTTTTTTGGCGGCTGTGAGGCCTACCAGAAGCCAGCGTTGGTGCATCATTGATAAATTTAAACTGGTAAAATCATTCAGTAGTAGAATTAATGGGGAGCAGGGGATAGAGGACCCAAGAAACTCAGACATCTTATTGATGGCCATACCCCAGAATGATTTAACACCAGGGCAATCCCACACCATATGGATGAAAGTTCCTGTTGTGTTTAATGAGCATAACTGACAGTTTGGCGAGGGTGTTAATTTCATTAAAAAAAGTTTGCGGGGTGTACAGTATAGCCTGTGTGCAAAGTTATAGTGAATCATCTGATGATTGGGGTTGCGAGATGCTAAGTTGATCTTAGTCCAAACCGTAGTCCAATTGATTGTAGATGGTGAGATAGAAAGGTCATGGCTCCAACGCAAGTTAATTTGTAGAGGGATATCTGCACATTTGATCATAAGTGTGTAAAGGTTAGAGACTAAGGCTGTGGTAGGTTTACCAACAAACATTTTGTGGATGGGATGTACCTTCAAGTCTTCTCCCCAGGGGACTCCGTATGCCCGTAGCGCACTGCGGAGCTGGAGGTAGAAAAAGAAAGAGGTGCCAGGTAAATTAAAGTGAGATTGCAGGTCTTGAAATGATCTAAATTCATTACCTACAGTGATGTCAGATAGGGTGTAAACCCCTTTTCCACTCCACTGAGGGAAGGAAATGGGGCGACCTCCTGAGCAAATGGCAAAGTTATTAAATAACGGAATGTAAGGATGGAACTTCAGATGAATGTTGGCCTGCATTTCTACAGTTCTCCATGTGGCGACAAGATGAGAGATTAAAGGGCCAAACTTGGATTTACAGGTTTTGAGAGGAATGTTAGAATAGATAACATCCTGAAGCCTATGTGGGCTCACCAACTTGTCCTCCAGAGATCGCCAGGCTACTTGTGCATCTGGGTTGAGCCAGGTGTGAAGAGCACGAAGGGTTGTTGACCAAAAATAAAACTGGAAATTAGGCAATCCAAGACCACCAGAGGATGTGTGTTTCTGCAGAGTGGACATTTTCATCCGTGGGCGTTTCCCTTTCCAGACATACCTGGAGACCAATTTATGTAATTTGTCCCAGTGTCCAGCAGGTGGAGCCAAGGGGAGCATAGCACTACAGAAGTTAACCCGGGGCAAGATGTTCATCTTAATAATGGAAACTCTAGATCGGAAAGAGTTGGGAATAGATGACCAGCGCTCCAGATCCGTCTCCACTTGTTTCAAGGTAGAGTTATAATTATAAGGTATTGTAGTTTGTAGTGATGGATAGATTGATAAACCTAGATATTTGAAATGGTCAACCACTGGGATATCTGATGGTAGTGATGCAGAATCACCAGCAGAACTCTTGTTTTGTTTCATTCGTCTCCGCTGGCAATTGCAAGCAAAGCTTTTTATGAAGATCATTTCCTCTCCTCGTTCAGCCCTCCTGCCCAACTCCTCCTCGTCGGAACAAGAACTGTCCGAATCATAGTTGCCGCCATAATTGCCACAATGATTGTAGTCATTGATGAACGACGTCATAAGTTCTCCGCTGTCGATCATCTTCCCGGCAGCTGTGAACGTGTTGATTAAATAAGAACAATATTCCATTTGTTCATTTGCTTTAATGAAATGACTCTCGAAATGACAATAATTGAACAAGTCCTGAGCAGGGCGAATGCAGGTGTAAACATCAGAACAGTAGTCCATCCAATTCCCTTTCCAGTGCGTGCACCCAAACATATGAACGTAGTGCAATATTCCCTATCTCCCCCCGAGCCTTTAACACGACTACAATAAAGGCTGAAACAACAACAAGCCTAACCCTAAGCCTAACAACAAGCCCAACCCGCGCTGGCCACGGTGAGCGTGCACAGCTCGACGAAGGCTGCCGCCTGCTCGTCGCCCACCACATCTGTCTTCTCAGGTGGGGGTTTGGCCGGCCGGTTACCCAGGCAGACCTTCTCGAGGTGATTTTGGCGGCTACATTTCCGGCACGTCTTGCCATAGCCGGGGCACTCGTCACGTCTGGTGCGCCATATGGGCGTTTTTCCGTGGCCCATCCCGCCTCAGTAAACACATGCTCCGTCAGGCTTGGCCTTCGGTGTCTCCAACCTGGCGGCCCCTTTGGTGCGATGGTCCTGCTGTTTCCCTCGCCTATATGAACTACTGATCATATCTGTGCTCTGAGGGTCGAGTAGGCGCGATGCTGAGCGTTTCCCGGACTCCTTGGCTTCGATATACTCTATCATGTCCTTTAATGGCATGTCTTGGTTCTTTTCGCCAAGCAGGTCGAGCTGTATTTCTTGGTCCGCGATGCCGCGGGCGATCACGTCACATAGTATTTCCTCCGTGAAGTTATTGATTTGATCACACCCCGCCTTAGTGCAGTCCATCTCATATTTGCATGTGTCTGCCTGCCCCTTCAAGCGGGCGTGGAATGATCGGATGGGCTCCTCATGTCCCTGTCGCATGTTAGATAGGGCCACCCGAGCCACCATGGTGTTTTCCGCACGGACGGCGAGCGCCTTCATGGCCGCGAGGACCTCTCTCTCATCGCTGTCTACCAGGCTTCTGCCTGCAGCGCGAGTGAGGTCTTTCCTCAGATCCTCCTCGCAGCACTCTAGGAGCTGTGTGATGATGTCAGGTCCGACCAGCTTAGTGCCCCTCTTGTATTCACTCCAGCGGGTTATGAAGTATGACCAAGTCTCTGCCGTCCCGGCCAGTGCTATAGAGGGGCGCCTGAGTTTCTCCATTTTATTGTTAATGCTCGGCGCTCTGGGGACTGCAGCGTGTACTGTTGCGTGTATGTTCAGCATGGCCACTACCACTGCTGCCTCTTCATGTCTAGCTATATAGTCACAGCCCTCGATCGGGCAATCCACTACTACAGGTGCCATTAGTACAGCATTAGTATCAGTACAATACAGTAGGTTATCACATTATAGGGAGATACGGTTCTATTAGCAGCATTAACATTAACAGGTACAAATGGCATCGGCACATCATATTCAAACATATCTGAGTACATTAAAAGGGGCAACTGGGATTCAAACAATAACGAAGCAGTCCTCCAACCACTTTTGTAAATGGAGAAGAAATAGAGAAATGTTATCACTCTCAAATTGATAGACGCATTCCAAAATCACAGACTATTGTTCTTGCATTAAGATGGACTGAATTCAACTTACTGAGTAATTTGTTGATGACATTTTAGCATTTTAGCTCATTTTAAGAGGGTCATAGCAAAAGGTCTGAATACTTGCATACATACATCCATTTTAAATTGAGGCTATAACACAACAACATGTGGAAAAAGTGAAGAGGTCTGAATTCTTTCTGATGGCAAACACACACCGAATACTATTAACACCTGTACACCTTCTCATTCATGTTGGAATGCAATGGGGGATGTTTCCTTGGCACACTTTGGCTAGTTAATACCAAACAATCATTGCTTGAATGCCACAGCCTGTCTGAGCATTGTTTGTTAATGACCATGGGCCACAATTTACCCATCTCCTAATGGCTCCTTAAAGCATGATAATGCACCATGTCACAAGCCAAACTGGTTTCATGAACATGACAATGAGTTCAGTGTTCTTCAGTGGCCTTCCCAGTCCCCGGATCTGAATGTGAACAGAACACCTTAGGGATGTGTTAGAACAGAACATTCACACCTTGACAACCAGAATCTCAATGGAATGTTTCCAACATCTTGTGGAATCAAAGCCACGAAGAATCTAGAACCTATTTTGAGAGCAAATGGAATACTGAAATACCTGTAGGCCTACACATCTCAGCAATGGCAGCTGGATTTGTAAAGTGTTCTTCATACAGAACAAACAATATAAAACAGAAAACAAGCCTTCTGCATATACTCTAAACACAAAGACAGTTACCCTGCCTTCTGCATATACTCTAAACACAAAGACAATTACCCTGCTGCACCCTGCATATACTCTAAACACAAAGACAGTTACCCTGCTGCACCCTGCATATACTCTAAACACAAAGACAGTTACCCTGCACCCTGCATATACTCTAAACACAAAGACAGTTACCCTGCTGCACCCTGCATATACTCTAAACACAAAGACAGTTACCCTGCTGCACCCTGCATTTACTCTAAACACAAAGACAGTTACCCTGCTGCACCCTGCATATACTCTAAACACAAAGACAGTTACCCTGCACCCTGCATATACTCTAAACACAAAGACAGTTACCCTGCTGCACCCTGCATATACTCTAAACACAAAGACAGTTACCCTGCTGCACCCTGCATATACTCTAAACACAAAGACAGTTACCCTGCACTGCCTTGCGTTGCTGTCTGGCCACAGATCCTCATCACCACCGCAGGCAGTGTTCTCCCTGGCCAGGCAGGGGGGAAGTATCGCCTGGCATGACGCAGCCAGCCCTGATATAAACTCCTCAAAAAGGTTCGAAAATGTTTATTTGGTCGATTATTCCTCCCCTTTAATAATACCAATTGGTATTGTATTTGATATCGTTGGAAAGCCTGATTGGTCACCTTTACAACGAGGTACAACGTGTAAGGATCATGCATTCGTGGAACGAGCAACACAGCTAAACGTGTGGGTAGTGGCCCAAACATATTTGCCAAAATCCCCTGCAATGATATTCTTCTGTTGGTATTCACTCTCACGTTTAGCTGTGATTTACAATCCAGAGATCACAAAACAACAGCGATGGCACGGTTCTGGATGGGGTCATACCTGAGACGGCTGAAACTTTTAGAAACAGACTTGAGAGAACCTGTGTCTTTTAATCTAATCTATATAAAATTCTGTGTTGACAATGTTGTCCCAAAGAAGGAAATAGTAGTTTATCCTAATAACAAACCTTATATCACAAAAGAAATCAAAGATTGCATAAATAGGAAAAAACAGGCATTCAGAAATAAGGACAGGGCAGGACTGTCAGTGTTCCAGAAAGAACTAAAACAACTGCTTGTTAGTGCAAGGAAAAAACTTTGGGACACAATGGAACAACGTTTTTTGACTTCCAACTCTAAAAAACTTTGGGACACAATGAAATCAGTGACCAATATGAACCCAACAAAAAGACAGATCATGACCCTAGACTAACAACAAAAAGCAAACGAGCTGAATGACTTCTACCTGAGGTTTGACACACGGAACTCTCAGGAGTGTGACCGTGTGTTGCAGACCCTACCAGAGACTGATGCCAACTGCTGGTTGGAGGTAAATCCTACCAGCATTCAACGTCTCTTTAGCAGGGTGTCTACCAACAGGTCCACAGGTCCAGACGGTCTATCAGCTTCTCTTCTCAAAAACTGTGCAGAAGAACTAACAACAGCATGGTATCCGCTATTTGAAAAGTCCCTGAATACCGAGGTTCCAGCTCTGTGGAGGAAGTCAATTATAATCCCTGTGCCGAAAAAACCTCGTGCCATGGAGAATAATGACTTCCGCCCCATAGCTCTAACTTCCATTGTGATGAAATGTTTTGAACGATATGTACTGTCTCTGCTTAGAAAACACATTGACCCACTGCTAGATGTTTTTCAATTTGCCTATAAACAGAACCGTAGCACGGAGGATGCTATTCTCTATATCACACATTCTGTATCCAAGCACCTCGAGAACAAAAAGGCCTATGCCCGAATTATGTTTGTTGACTTTAGTTCCGCCTTTAATACGGTACAACCCCACGTGCTCTTAGGAAAGCTCAAAGACATGGGTGTCAATAGTACTTTAATCAAATGGATCCATTCCTTCATGTTAGAAAGAGAACAGCAAGTGAAAGTCAATGGAACACTGTCAGTGACTAAACACTGCAGTACAGGTGTCCCCCAAGGTTGCGTTCTGTCTCCATATCTTTTCTCAGTATACACCAACGACTGTAAAAGTAACCACCCAAGCAACCATATTATAAAATATGCTGACGACACTGCAATTCTAAGTCTCCTTGATAAAGATACAGACCCCTCGGTGCTCCATGATGAGATTAATATATTCACTAAATGGTGCGACAGCAACCATCTCATCTTAAACCACACCAAAACTCAGGAGGTTGTGTTAGACCCAAGGCAGGTAACTGACCATGAGCCTGTGGTCGTTAAAGACCAAACAATCATCCAGGTGCCCTCTTATAAGTACTTAGGTATTCAGTTAGACAACCATCTCTGCTGGAATACACACTTAGACAGCTTATGTAACAAACTACAGCAGAGGCTTTATCACCTGAGGCGACTCAGACTTTATGGGGTGAGAAAGCAGATCATGAGAATTTTCTATCAGTCCATTGTTGAAAGTGTAATCAGATATGGAATAATTGTGTGGTTTGGCAACTTAACTGTACAACAAAAAAACAGACTACTCAGCATTCACAAAACAGCTATGAAAAGTGTAGGTGAAAGAGACTATGTGATCCTAAATAAACTATATGAAAAAGCTGTCCTGGACAAGGCTAACAAGATAATCGCAGACCCCCAACATCCGCTCTCCACAGAATACGAAGTTCTCCCCCTAGGTAGAAGGCTTCGCATGCCAAGATGTAACTATAAGCTCTTAAAACTATCATTTGTCCCATTCTCCATTAAACTAATCAATTCTCTCAAGCAGAAACGATGATTAGGACATGATTACCAGCACCTGCACTTTATCTTAGACACCACTTGAAGGGCCATGTGCAATATTCGAAAACACCACTTGAAGGGTTATGTGCAATATATATTTATACCAAATGATGCCATGTCCAGGTGGAAACTGCTGCCAATGTCACTCAATGTTTGTTGCTGTCCTGTTGTTTACTTTGTCTACTGTATGTTGTATGTATCGTCACTGTTGCACTTGAAGCATGAAAGTACCATGCCCAAGACAAATTTCCCCTCGGGGACAATAAAGTACAATCAATCAATCAATCAATCAATCTCCCATCTGCATATGTTTTTATCAAGAATTTAAAAAAAAGATATAACATGGAGAATGAGAGCAAATCTATTTTAATTAAACACCGTTCTCTTCTTTCTCTTGTGCAGGAGCAGGAAGCAGTGAGTCCGGTGCGCGGGCTTGCATTCGGCGAGCCCTCCACCGTTTGGCGCAACGTAGCCCACCCTGCCCTCATGAACAGACACCGAGACCTGTCGTGGATGGTGGCCCATGAGATCCTCCCGGTCAGGGCCGTCATGCACTCCTGGGGCATGGCGGCATCTGCCACCTGCCCCCGACCAGGGTGTGGCGCCCCCGAGTCGGTGCGGCACTTGCTCTGGGAGTGCAACAGAGCGAAAGACCTGTGGGCACGAGCCGGCCCCCTACTATACCCGTGCCTGCCAGCAGGAGAGGTCCTAAACGTCCAACTGGTGCTCTACGGGGTGAGCCGGAGGAGCATACCATCAGCGGACTTCGCCAGACTCTGGCTCACCCTGACATGCTTTAAAGAAGCACTCTGGACCTCCCGCAGCCTGCTGGTAGGGAAGCGCGTGGAGACCACCCCACAGGCGGTGGTAGCTGCGGCCATTGAGACCTTGAGGGGATGTGTCGCACGTCGCCCATTCGGAGGAGGGGGTCAGAGGCCCACCATGACTCCATCTTGGACTCGGCTGTCGGGCTGGAAGGCCGCACTTTACACCGTGCGGACAGGACTTTGCTTAGTGAGAAGACGCGCGGAGGCGGCCTCATTATATCTACGAAGGACAGCTGGTGCTTAAACACAAAAACTGTAAGTAGCCACTGCTCCCCAGACCTGGAATACTTGACTGTTAAATGCCGACCCACATACCTCCCGAGGGAATTCAACACAGTGTACATAACATGTGTTTACATTGCGCCTAGCGCGGTTGGTAGCTTAGCATTGGCGCGGCTACATGACGTCATCAGTAGTGGACAGAGCGCGGACCCACAGGCAGTTCATATAATCGCCGGGGACTTCAATCATGCTGACCTGAAGGTAGTACTACCCAAGTTCTATCAGCATGTTAAATGTGCAACAAGAGGAGAAAAAACACTGGATAAGGTATACACCAACATCAAGCTTGCTTACAAGGCTAGACCGCTAGCTCATCTAGGCATGTCTGACCATGTGTCAATCCTCCTGATCCCAGCCTACACTCCCATGAGGAAAAGTGCTCCCATCACCACTAAGACTGTCAGAACCTGGCCAGCAGGGTCCGCTCCACTGCAGATCTGCCTGAATGACACCTCATGGCAGGAATATGAGCATGAGGACCTGGAACAGTTCACGTCGTCGGTTCTGAACCACATAGTGAACTGCACCAACTCAGCCACCGTGGACAAACGGGTCCGGGTCTACCCCAACACGAAGCCATGGATGACTGGGAAGGTCCAAAAACTGCTCAAGGAGAGGGACAACGCCTTCTCAGCGAAGGACACACTGCTGTACAGCACCACCAGGGCTAACCTAAAGAGTGGCATCCGGGAGGCCAAGGCAGACCACAGAGAGAAGATTGAGGAATGCTTCCTGAGCAACGACTCCAGGCGATTGTGGCAGGGGGTTCAGCACATGACAAACTTCAGAGCCAACAGGCTCACACCCGCGGAGGACGACCCCCTGCTGGCGGAAAAGCTGAACTCCTTCTACGCCCGGTTCGACGAGGGGCGAACGGAGGTAACCACAACACAAACACCACTCTCTCCAGCTCTCAGCAGCCTCACCCTCACAGAGCATGAAGTGAGACGCGTGCTGAAGGCGGTGGACCCCAGGAAAGCCTCAGGGCCGGATGGCGTCCTGGGACGGGTGCTGAGGGACTGCGCCGACCAGCTGGCCGGGGTTTTCACCAACATCTTCAACCAGTCCCTGTCCCAGGCCACCATCCCACCCTGCCTGAAAACCTCAACTATCATCCCAGTCCCGAAGAAAAGCACGGTGAGCTGCCTAAACGACTACCGCCCGGTGGCACTCACACCAATCATCATGAAGTGCTTCGAGAAACTAGTCCGGGCCCACATAGTCACACGCCTCCCGCCCAACCTGGATCCATACCAGTTCGCCTACAGAGCCCACAGGTCCACAGAGGACGCCATCGCGACGACTCTCCACTCCACTCTATCCCACCTGGAGAGGGGAAACAGCTACGCGAGACTGCTCTTTGTGGACTTCAGCTCTGCCTTCAACACCATCCTTCCAGACAGGCTAGTGACCAAACTACTAGACCTGGGACTATCACACTCTATATGTGCATGGATCAAGGACTTCCTGTCTGACCACCCCCAGAGGGTGCGGGTGGGCTCCCACACCTCCACAGCCCTCAGACTCAGCACTGGGTCCCCCCAGGGCTGCGTGCTAAGCCCCATCCTCTACAACCTCTACACCTACGACTTCACCCCCGTCCACCCCAGCAACTCCATCGTAAAGTTTGCAGACGACACCACCGTGGTGGGCTGCATCTCGGGGGGGGACGAGGCGGCGTACAGGGATGAGGTAGAGCAGCTGAGCAAGCTGTGCAAGGTTAACATCCTGCTGCTGAACCAGTCAAAGACCCAGGAAATCATCGTGGACTTCAGGAGGAAAAAATCTGAGGTCCAGCCCCTGCTCGTCGATGGAGGGAGCGTGGAGAGAGTCTCAACCCTCCGATTCCTGGGGGTGCACATACAGGATGACCTGTCCTGGAAGATCAACACAGCAGCCATCATCAAGAAGGCACAACAGCGGCTCTTCTTCCTGAGAGTCCTCAGGAAAGACCACATCGGACAGGAGATGCTGGTGACCTTCTACCGCTGCGCAGTGGAGAGCATCCTCACCTACTGCATCTGCATCTGGTTCTCCAGCTGCACAGCCGCAGAGAGGAATGCGCTACAGAGAGTCGTGAGATCGGCCCAGAAGATCACCGGCGCCCCCCTCCCCTCTCTGGAAGAGCTGTACAACACACGCTGCCTCAGGAAGGCCTCCAAGATCTCCAGAGACCCATCCCACCCTGGGTACGAACACTTTGCTCGGCTGCCCTCGAACAGGCGGTTCAGGACCATGTTCGCAAGGACAAACAGACTGAAGCTCAGCTTCTACCCCAGGGCCATTCAGGCCCTGAACACAGCAAAGACCTAGGTTCTAGGCCCTGGACAATCTAGACAAATTGATGGCAGCTACTAGATTGAAATCAAGTGTAATACTGAAACACAACTGTGTACATTTCAAACCTGCAAACTGCGACACTTTAAATGAATGTGCAATAACACTGTGTGCAATATGATAACCCTAAGGTACATAAGGTTCAGAGAATAGGACATGTTAGAATAGGTATAGCATAGCATAGAGTACAGCACAGTGTTTTATTTGTATAGTATAGTATAGTGGATAGTGTACATAGCCTTTATTTTATGTAAACCAGCTCTTTTCCCTTCTTTTTGTTTTGTTTTTTTTCCTAGCACCAGGGGAGCCCTCCCTCCCAAATTTCGTTGTTTGGTACCTGTACTATATCAATGACAATAAAGACCATTCATTCATTCATAATCATAAATAAAATGTTCATTTTTAATACTTTGTCGAGAATCCTTTGCAGGCAATGACTGCCTGAAGTCTGGAACACATGGACATCACCAAATGCTGGGTTTCCTCCTTTGTGATGCTTTGCCAGGCCTTTACTACAGCAGTCTTCAGTTGTTGTTTGTTTGTGGGTCTTTGTGCTTTTAGTTTTGTTTTCAGCAAGTGAAATGCATTCTTGATCGGGTTGAGATCAGGTGATTGACTCGGCCATTGCAGAATATTCCACTTATTTGCCTTAAAAAAAACTCCTGGGTTGCTTACACAGTATGTTTTGGGTCATTGTCCATCTGTATTTGAAGCACCATCCAATCAACTTTGCTGAATTTGTCTGAATCTGAGCAGACAGAATATCCCTAAACACTTCAGAATTCATCTGTCTGCTTCTGTCTTCTGTCACATCATCAGTAAACACTAGTGACCCAGTGCCATTGGAAGCCAGGCATGCCCATGTCATCACACTGCCTCCACGTGTTTTTTACAGATGATGTGGTATGCGTCGGATCATGAGCCGTTCCAAGCCTTCTCCATACTTTTTTCTTCCCATCATTCTGGTACAGGTTGATCTTAGTTTCATCTGTCCAAAGAATGCTGTTCCAGAACAGGGCTGGCTTTTTTAAAATGTTTTTTGTCAAAGTCTAATCTGGCCTTTCTATTCTTTAGGCTTATGCACCTTGTGGTGAACCCTCTGAGGGTATTTACTTGTGTGAAGTCTTTTTTTTATGGTACACTTGGATAATGATATGCCTACCTCCTCGAGACTGTTCTTCACTTGGCTGGATGTTGTGAAGGGGTTTTTCTTTACCATATAAAGGATCCTGAGATCATCCACCACTCTTGTCTTCCATGGACGTCCAGACCTTTTTGTGGTGCCGAGCTCACCAGCGCGTTCTTTTTTTCTCTGAATGTACCAAACAGTTAATTTGGCCACTCCTAATGTTCCCACTATCTCTCTGATGGATGTTTTGGTTGTTTTCACAGCTTAAGGATGGCCTTTTTCACTTGCATTGAGAGCTCCATTGACTGCTTGTTGTGCGTATACAGCAACAGCTTCCAAATGCAAATGCCACACTTGGAATCAACTCAGACCTTTTACCTGCTTAATTGATAAAGAAATAATGAAGGAATAGCCCACACTGGCCCATGAAACAGCTTTTGAGTCAATTGTCCAATTACTTTTGGTCCCTTGAAAAAGAGGGAGCTACATATTAAAGAGCTGTAATTCCTAAACCTTTCCTTCAATTTGGATGTGAATGCCGTTACCCTAACGCTGAGAGTCTGCACTTTAAGCCCATATTCATTATATAACTGTAACCTGAAGATATTTTGGTAAACAGTTAAAATAACAAATTCTGTCTGTGTCTAAATATATATGGACCTAACTGTACCTTTTCTGGAGGTCCTGTATGACTGAAACATCAAAATGAATCTACTGGGAGCAGTCTTCTAGCAGTGTGCGGACTCTACTTCTTTGTATTGTAGTATAGTTGGGCTACCTGCAAGAACGTCAATCCACTTTCAGCCCTGGCTATGATTTTTAAAAAGTAAAAAAAGAAAAGAAAAAGTAACAAGCACCGCAGCGCACTCAGTACGTTTAAATGCTTTGAAAAGATGCATACTGTTAATTGACAAGGCAACCCTAACCCTATAACAATAATATGATCCCCTGAAGGAATGAGTTATCAGGTCTTCAGAATGTCTCTAAAACAAGCAAATTGCCATTGGGGGCTTCATAACTTGAGAAGAAAGCAACCAAATCAGCATATAAGTGGTCAATAGAAATACTATTTAGTTTCAACACATGCAATTCTGGATTTTTTTTTAAGCTGTGTGTTATAGTGTAGCATTCCAGCCGGACTTAGTATAGACGGTGACTCCTTATTAATAACTGATGGTCAATGATGCAGTTTAACCTTTTATTTACACGCACCAAAAGCACCATAGACACACCGTAAGAGCTGAAAGTAGAATAACACACAGCTACAATCAGCATCCATCCGCTAGCATTCAGTATACTTTGCTAATTCCAGAGCGTTTTACACAGCATTGAATCAATACAATCAAATCATACACACAACAATGAAATTAAATTGACAGTCAATACAAACATACCTCTTCGCCTTCCAGCTAGTTGCTATAAAACGATAATGAGACGATATTTCTTCACAAATCCGTAGACCAATTTAACCGTCTTTCTTTCTTCTCCGTTCTAACTCCGTTCTAACTCTCTCGCGCATGCACAGTTACAAAGGGAGAACATACTTGTGTTCTTCAAATTAAAGTTGTGTTCTTCAAAATAAAGGCGGTAGGCTATAATAACATTTTGATATTCAAATAATATGTGGTATACAAAGCACCATCAATAAAAGTCCTTATCTTAACTTGTTATACATGTTATAAAATATATGGGTCATTTACACCCTGCACCAGATCGGACATCAGCTCCAGTCTATGTAAGGGAACCGACAGGACGTCCAACCCTAATCCCTGATCCACAACACCCCTGTGTGTGTCTGTCACCGGCAGGAAAGGAACACTGACTAACACAAATTATTCAGATCCTCAGGATCTTCACAGGAACCTTTTCATCAGACCCCCCCCCCCAGAGATACAAAACCCTCGGTGATAAAAGGTGCGCAATCTGAATCATTTAATGTCTTATCATCAGTGTTGGGCACGTTACTTTAAAAAAGTAATTAGTTATAGTTACTAGTTACTTATCCCAAAAAGTAACTGAGTTAGTAACTGAATTACTTCATTGTAAAAGTAACTAGTTACTAGGGAAAGTAACTATTGCGTTACGTTTTACCACGGTGCAGCGGGCTAGCCGTGGTGTAGAGCCAGGGCCGCTTGGGAGATATGCGAGGCCCTGTGCGAAGTCAGATTTGCGAGGCCTTTTATAACTTTTTTTATTTTTTATTATTTTTTTTTTAATTAAAATATTTTCTTTTTCTTTTTTTCTTTTTAATGATGTAGGCTACTGTTATAACCGCGCGACACGCACGCACCGATATATTGCAAGAAATGCGCTCACATGCTGTGCTGATAGACAATAGCATATCTACTTATTTAGATAGTTTACAACCATGTTTGTTTCATTTCAAACCTTTTATACTCGTAAAGAATTAGGATTTAGGATAAAGCAGTCATCATACCCAACATTAAATACGCACAAGCCATTATTGACATGAATAGAGATGTTACTCACCACCATGTAGGCCTATCCTTTATGTTGAAAAGCTTACAGCAAAAGCAAAAAGACATGTCCCGTTTTTGAGAGTACACAAGCCACTTTCTTTCTATTTTTTCCCCATTTGGTAGTTTTCGGAGAAATAAAGTTTCACTAAAGTTCCTGTTCTCATTATTTTTAGGATAACTAAATCCAGGTTTCATCTTTGGGGGACCTCTTCTAATGATCACTTCTGTAACTATAGAGTCCATATGTACCGGCCAATTTACCAGGATCATCATACATGACATATCTAACACCGTAGGCTCGTCTTGCGTTCCATCACTCTCAGCCCTGCTGCTGCTCTGAGTAGCTCCATCTTCCGCCTCCGTATCCTCTACTTCGCCACTCCTGACCATCATCACCTGGGGCTGGGCAGCCCCACTGCTGCCGGTGTAGCAGTTGTCCTCCTCCACCTCAGAGACATCATCTTTGCCTCTCAGGGGGGGCTGTGCCGTGCTACTACTAGCATTGCTAGTGCTAGCAGTAACGTTAGCTTCTTCGGTGCTAACGGGAGCCTCACTTGTTTTTAGGAATGTTTCGAACAAACCTCTAAGCGAGGCCCTGAAGCCTTCCTTTCTTTTATTTGTATTTCTTTTTTCAGCACCCGATTAACATTTTCTTCCTCGGTCTCGTTCCCTCGGCATTTTGTCTGTTGCACTAAGCAGTCACTATGCACAACAAGTGTCAACGCGCGCCCAAAAATTATTTTCACGTTTCACGTAAGGTGTCATAGGGGGAAATTACTTTTTTCTGTTGCTAAGAATCTCCCTGTCCTACAGGTATGCTAGATTTTAGATGTATGATTGACTATGATTATCACATGTGTGAACATTTAGAAATGTATTAAAGGCAAAAATAATAATATGGTCCCTTGCCTGGCGCTTTGGAGGGCCTCGCCAGCCAGGGTACCAAAAAATAATAAAATAAAAAAAAAAAAAAAAAATTGGTTTTTTTATTTTTTTACCCTGCCTCACGCGAGGCCCTCCAAAGCGCGAGGCCCTGTGCCACCGCCCCAGCTAGCCCCCCCTTAAAGCGGCCCTGTGTAGAGCTGACAAGTTGAATGAATGAATGAATGAATGGTCTTTATTGTCATTGCTATAGTACAGGTACCAAACAACGAAATTTAGGAGGGGTGGCTCCCCTGGTGTTAGGAAAGAAAAAAAAACTTTAAAAAAACACAAGGGAAGGAGCTGGTTTACATAAATAAGGCTATGTACACTATCCACTATACTATACTGTACAGATAGACGACTAGGGTTGTCATATTGCACATAGTGTTATTGCACATTCATTTAAAGTGTCGCAGTTTGCAGGCTTGAAATGTACATATTTGTGCCTCAGCACTACACCTGATTTTTTCAGTCCAGCAGCTGCCATCAATTATCAAAGTCAAAGTTGCCATCAAAGTTAAGGTCAGTCAGCCAAATGTGACAAGGAAAAGCTTACCCACTGCCAGATTAGAAGATAAATGTGCCATCTAGGGGACCAAAGTGTCCCTATCAGGAAGAAAATAATTTGGATTTCTGAGCAGGTTTCAGCAGGGAACTTTTCATATTTATTGCACTTCAACAGACCACAACTGGTAGACATACTGTACTTCAAGTATTTTCTTCATTACAAAAGTAAACATTTAACAATATGAAGTGCTTTTAAATCTTTGTAGTGTAAATTAAATAAATCAAACTGTCACACAACTTCAGACAACTGGTAGACATACTGTAACTTCAAGTATTTTCAACAAAAGTAAACAGTTAAACAATATGAAGTGCTTTTAAAGTAGTACTGAAAAAGTAAGACATGAATTTCTTGGACAAATCCAACTTTAGCTCCTAAACATTCATTCATTCATCTATCCATCCGTATCAAATCAAATCAAATTGTATTTGTATATCCGTACACTCCTTCCTAACACTCATCCATCCATGCATGCATTCATTCATCCAGCCAACCCAGTCATCTAACCATCCTAGCCTATATGAAGTGAAAACGCCACGTTCACCTCAGAACACTCGGGACTCGCCATTGCTGCGTGTATCTCTCTGATAGTTTGAGTGTGTGTGTGGTGCTGTGCGCGCGTGTGGTTTGTGTGTAGAAACATCCGCACAACACTGAACTATGGTTGGCTTACCATGACATTTTCTCTACCATAGCCAATCATGATCACTTAACTCTACCATAGCCAATCATGATCACTTAACTCTACCATAGCCAATCATGAGCACTTAACTCTACCATAGCCAATCATGATCACTTAACTCTACCATAGCCAATCATGATCACTTAACCCTTGTGTGGTGTTCGGGTCAATCGGACCCGTTTTACATTTTTACTTGGTGAGAAATGGTACAAGAATACATTTGATCAATATGAAACTCCATGGCCTTGGCTTATTTTCTATGAAAAACATGTAAAAGCGGAAAAAAAAAATGTTTTACACATCCTACAATACCCCAACACATTTATGTCCTTCATAAGATCTTCGGCTCATTTGGGCCCGGATGCCCAAATGTGTGTCACAGTTGCCTGTGTGTCACAGTTTGCAGGCTTGAAATGTACATGTTTGTGCCTCAGCACTACACCTGATTTTTTCAGTCCAGCAGCTGCCATACAATCCGTCCAGACTGTCCAGGGCCCAGAACTTAGGTCTTTGCTGTGTTCAGGGCCTGGACGGCCCTGTGGTAGAAGCTGTTCTTCAGTCTGTTTGTCTTAGCGGCCAGGGTCCTGAACCGCCTTTTCGAGGGCAGCCTGGTAAAGTGTACGTACCCAGGGTGGGTCGGGTCCCTGGAGATCTTGGAGGCCTTCCTGAGACAGCGTGTGTTGTACAGCTCTTCCAGAGAGGGGAGGGGGGCGCCGGTGATCTTCTGTGCTGTTCTCACGACTCTCTGTAGCGCATTTCTCTCCGCTGTTGTGCAGCTGGAGAACCAGTTGCAGATGCCGTAGGTGAGGATGCTCTCCACTGCGCCGCGGTAAAAGGTCACCAGTATCTCCTGCTTGCTGTGTTCCTTCCTGAGGACTCTCAGGGTGTATAGCCGCTGTTGTGCCCTCTTGATGGTGCCTTTTGTGTTGTCCTTCCAGGTCAGGTCATCCCGCATGTGCATCCCCTGGAATCGGAGGGTTGAGACTCTCTCCACGCTCTCTCCGTCGATGAGCAGGGGCTGGATCTCGGACTTTTTCCTCCTGAAGTCTACGATGATTTCCTGGGTCTTTGACTTGTTCAGCAGCAGGTTGTTAACCTTGCACAGCTTGCTCAGTTGCTCTACCTCATCCCTGTACGCCGCCTCGTCCCCCCCCGAGATACATCCCACCACGGTGGTGTCGTCTGCAAACTTTACGATGGAGTTGCTGGGGTGGACGGGGGTGAAGTCGTAGGTGTAGAGGTTGTAGAGGATGGGGCTTAGCATGCAGCCCTGGGGGGACCCAGTGCTGAGTCTGAGGGCTGTGGAGGTGTGGGGGCCCACCCGCACCCTCTGGGGGCGGTCGGTCAGGAAGTCCTTGATCCACGCACATATAGAGTGTGATAGACCCAGGTCTAGTAGTTTGGTCACTAGCCTGTCTGGAAGGATGGTGTTGAAGGCGGAGCTGAAGTCCACGAAGAGCAGTCTCGCGTAGCTGTTTCCCCTCTCCAGGTGGGATAGAGTGGCGTGGAGAGTCGTCGCGATGGCGTCCTCTGTGGACCTGTGGGCTCTGTAGGCGAACTGGTATGGATCCAGGTTGGGCGGGAGGCGTGTGAGTATGTGGGCCCGGACTAGTTTCTCGAAGCACTTCATGATGATTGGTGTGAGTGCCACCGGGCGGTAGTCGTTTAGGCAGCTCACCGTGCTTTTCTTCGGGACTGGGATGATAGTTGAGGTTTTCAGGCAGGGTGGGACGGTGGCCTGGGACAGGGACTGGTTAAAGATGTTGGTGAAAACCCCGGCCAGCTGGTCGGCGCAGTCTCTCAGCACCCGTCCCAGGACGCCATCCGGCCCCGAGGCTTTCCTGGGGTCCACCGCCTTCAGTACGCGTCTCACTTCATGCTCTGTGAGGGTGAGGCTGCTGAGAGCTGGAGAGAGTGGTGTTTGTGTTGCGGTTACCTCCGTTCGCCCCTCGTCGAACCGGGCGTAGAAGGTGTTCAGCTTTCCCGCCAGCAGGGGGTCGTCCTCTGCGGCTGTGAGCCTGTTGGCTCTGAAGTTTGTCATCTGCTGTCATTTATGATGACATCTGCCGGGAATTGCCTTCCTTCTAACAGAGTCGATGTGTAGTCTGTATTACCCTAAAGGTAAACTAAGATACTTAAGCTAGAGGCGGAGAGATTCACCCTGCTGTTCACTGTCTTACTTGCTTCCTCCTATTGTCATATCCCACAAATAAGCCTCAATAATAGCCCTTAGAAATCATAGGCACATACAGTAGGTCCCTGTGGTTAATGACAGCTCTGATATTTTGTTAGGCTAGGCTAACCATTTAGTAGTAACTATAACGTGCATTGAATCTAATGTTTTACAGTTGACAAGAAGGGTACAAGGGACCTTTGTTACATAGGGAATTCCTAATAAATGCTGTGCCTGTCTCTAAATCCTGCCACATAACCTTCTACCAAGAACCTTTTGACTGAACGAACCTATTGCTTACTATAGCTTATTAACCTTTGAACCTAGTCATAATTTTACCCTCGCCTTAAGCATGCCTGTCATCAAGACCCTCACTAGCGCCACCTAGGGGCAAGGCCAGGTAGTGGAGCAGCGAAAGGTCAAGACTCAAGACAACCTCTCTAACTCAGCTTCCAATCGATTGCCTACGGTCATGCGGCATGACATCAATGGTTGCAGAGTCTTCCCGCTGCTAGAGAGAGTTCATGCAAGATTATTGAGTCCTTGTAATACCTTAATCTAGTAACCTGTTAATCCCTGATATCCAGTTCACCTATTATAAGGTCAATCCAACCGATCATACGATTGATCTACCCATTATAGAACTGGGGCCTCATTTATAGAACGTGCTTGGATCAAATTTTGATCTTACCCGTGTCGTACGTAGAAAACCACGTCAACGTAGTGATTTATACAATTTCAACGTGAGTCAATTTGACCGTGGAAACGATCGTAGCTCTACGTCGAGTATTCATTTGCTTACGCACATTACCTACTGGTTATGCGGAGTTATTACAGGCATGTGAGCCGCACTGGAAAAACGTTGCCTACTGTAATTCATGCGAAGTTTAAGTGGCTCGTAATAAAATTAACGATGTTGTTATCTGCCGAGAAAATGAGTTTAATTCAAGATTGAAAGGGAACTGATGTTTATGATTGTATTTCAGTCTTTCTTTACATCCCTCCGGAGCTGGCTATCTCCCCTTCAACATGCCTAGTGCGTTCCACAACGGACCTTGCCCGGCCACACGCTAAATTATACTGGAGTTTCTCCGGTGTCTGGGAGTTCGCAAAGGGAGTTCGCAATCATGTTTTCAATGTCACCTGATAAGAATAAGACCATTATATTATTACAGTATAAGCAGCACTCGAGTTGAGGCGGGATGAAAACAGTCAAAATCGTCCCCCTTCTAAAACTGCCCTCCCCTCTTTCCATACGTTATGTCATTTATCAATGAACGTGGTATTACTGCTTTTTCAAGGTGCGAGGGGGCACGCACACATGCAATGACATGTTTACTGACACTGAAGTCACTGACGCTGAGGGATACTAAAATTGTCCTCATATGATAAAATCCACCATCCCCCTGATTTTCTTTTACAACTTGAGTAGCCTACTGAGTATAAGCATTTGCCTGGTTAGTTGTCATGATCAAACGTTACAAATGCAACTTACCGAGAAGCCCCCCTTCTCTGCCCTCAACCGCTTCCAGACGAACGCCTACCCTATATTATAGCACTTGTCTTAATTCAGCCGCTATAATTGAGCCGCTATCACAGGGCGTTAATACAAACCTCATTCACCTGCGTTCAATTCCAAGTATATTTGGTATTTATAGAAGGAAGCACGTACGCAACTTTAAACCATCTCAGCCCGTTTTATAAATAATGCTCACGTCCGTTTAGAAAAATGTGCTTACGTGAAAGTCAAAGATGACGTTCAAGTACTTTTTTATAAATGAGGCCCCTGGATACCTTATAGGCTTTGACCCACCCTTTCATAGGATCAGAGGCCTCTAAACCAGTGGTTTTCAACCCTCTCCTCAGGGACCACCAGCCGTTCCACATATTTGATCTGTTCCACCACCAGCACACCTGATTCAACTAATCAAGTACAAATCATAAGAGGGTTGAAAACCACTTCTCTAAACCATAACCCGGCCTTGACCAACCCTCTCAGAGGGTCACGGCTACCTTAAACCCTCTCAGAGGGTCACGGCTACCTTAAACCCTCTCAGAGGGTTACCATGGCTACCTTAAACCCTCTCAGAGGGTTACCATGGCTACCTTAAACCCTCTCAGATGGTCACGGCTACCTTAAACCCTCTCAGAGGGTTACCATGGCTACCTTAAAACCTCTCAGAGGGTCACTCACGGCTACCTTAAACCCTCTCAGAGGGTCATGACTACCTTAAACCCCCTAACCCTTAAACCCTCTCTGGTGATTCTTCAATCCACCCTGATATAGGATTGAATTCACCCTTCTAAATCAATTCTTTAATTTATTGTAATTATTTTATTCTCCTTGGAATGATACATGCACTCCATACACCCCACAGTCGCATGTAATTCCAAGTTTATGAATTGTAAAACATCTGGAACATCTGTAATCAAGACACCAGATGTTTCAATTCATAAATACCCTATTAATAATAATAACTTAATAATAATATTTGTTTATAATAGTGATAATAATAATCATCCTAATAGCTTGTCAAATAATTGAACCCCTCTTGTCAATTGCTCAAGTAACACTTTATTATTCATTAAGTGATGGTAAAAATGCCAGCACATGGATATATATATATAAATACATATCATCCCATAAGTGGGTAAAATGTATAAAAATAAGAAATTAAAGAAATTAAATAAAATAATCAAGTAATTTAAAAGTCATACTAAATGTAAAAAAAAAAGAATAAAAGGAAATTAAATGAGTGACCAACCTTGTTCTTCCCATACTCTGCCTATCTGATATATATACAAAAATAATGGAGAAGTTCGGCTTTGACCGATGCCCTAATTCACATGTGTCAAAGTCAAGGCCCGCGGGCCAGATCAGGCCCGTGAATGAGTTCTCTCTCGCCCGTGGGATGATATTTAATTACTATTAAAACCGTCCCGCAGTATTATGTGCCCGCAGCACCATAATACTACAACTCCCAAGATGCACTGCGAGTGGCGCGTACCGAGTACCCGCGAGCGAGCGCGATCCCGCGTCTTCTCTTCACTTCAGTACTAGTCATGAGCAGCAGCAGCACAGTGACAGTGGAGGCCTAAACATCGCTGTCAATTTTCATCTCCCTCTCCCCCAAAATGGCAAAAAGAAAGGTAGACGCTGAAAACAGGGGGTTTCAAGACAGGTGGGAGGCAGAATACATGTTCACCGAAGTAAAAGGAAAGCCTATGTGTCTTGTGTGTGGAGACATCGTGTCTGTTATGAAAGAATATAACTTAAGAAGGCACTATGAAACATCAACGAAACACACAGACGCACAGAAAGACAAATACAAGAATATGAACCCAGAACAAAGGTTGTTTCGTAAGAACAAAGAGTTGTATGTACACTGCGCATGACAGTAGTTCAGCAGTCTTTTAGTCGCACTGGTGCTATTGAATGTATTTCCAAGTCGCACAGAAATATATTCACTCGCAAATGCGACCAAAACAGTCACAATGTCGAGACCTGCCTTTTGCTCTAATGAAACGCCGAGTATGTCAGCAAGTTTGCACTAACTTTTCTAATTTTATTATAAAAGACAGTCATTGGTGAGGATCAGAGCAGCACACTGATTTGCTTTTAATGCATGCTGTTTCATTTTTGCATTTATCTTGCCATTGAGCTTTGAAGGAAAATTACATTTTGCTGTTTACCTGTTAAAAAAAAGAAGGAAAAAAAAACGTTTTCAATTTATCACTGAAAGAGCCTTGAGAAAATATTGCAACTGATTTTATTTATGTTTTACTTAGGCTAATTTAATGATTAATGTTAAGTGCAATATAGGCTGTGTTATTGGTATTGGTTCAATATGTGCAATAATTGCGAGTTTTAATAAACATTGAACCAGCCCGGCCCTCCACTTGTACCATTGTTTTTATTTTGGCCCCCTGTGTATTTGACTTTGACATGACTGCCCTAATTCCTCCTTTCAGCCACCAGCCTGTATCCTCAGAGTTGAAATCGGCCCTCGGCAGAGCCTCGTTTCACTTCCCCAATACAAGTGAAGCCGGTTCCAAAAATAATCCAAGTCTGAGACCAAGTATTATTCAGTAAGAAACCCTCTACGTTTTACAGCCCAATTGGCTGGGATCACTCCAAACTAACATTTCTTATACATCTTGCAACACAATCAACCCCATTCATATCTTGGATATGTTGATTTCTCTCAGAGTATATGTGTTCAACGTTTCACTTCCTGATTCTATTCCTATGCAAGCAGGTATACATTTCATAGCAAATCGGTCTGGCAGATCATGGCAGAAACATTCATCATTGCAGAGTCATTGGTGGTAAACCCAGGTTAATCATGTGGAACAGCTCAATGTCATAGTTCAAGTCCAGAACCAATGCTGGCATTGGATCCTCCTCGGACGGAGGTGGGGTCTGCTCATCGTTGCCCTCTGGTGGTGTTATAATGACCTGTGGACTGCTCGATGCCTCCCTCTGGTGGCAAGAACCGTGGAGTGTTCTTCAACAACCACTTATCCGGTGTAGTGAACATCACACACTCCTGCAGATTCTTCCTCTCTGATGCTTCTTCAGGCTATCTGCATGACTGAAACTCTTCCCACACTCGGAGCACTGGTATGGTTTCTCTCCTGTGTGTATTCTCTGGTGTGTCTTTAGGTGTCCTGCACGATCGAAACTCTTCCTACACTAGGAGCACTGGTATGGTTTCTCTCCTGTGTGAATTCTCAGGTGGCTCTTTAGGTTTTGTTCCCGATTGAAACTCTTGCCACACTGTGTGCACTGGTATGGTTTCTCTCCTGTGTGAATTATCAGGTGGTGCTTTAGGTTTTGTTGCTGATTGAAACTCTTGCCACACTGTGTGCACTGGTATGGTTTCTCTCTTGTGTGTATTCTCTGGTGTACTTTTAGGTTTCCTGCTAGATAGAAACTCGTCCCACACTGGGAGCAATGGTATGGTTTCTCTCCTGTGTGTATTCTCTGGTGTGACTTTAAGTTTCCCGCTTGATTGAAACTCTTGCTACACTGGGAGCACTGGTATGGTTTCTCTCCTGTGTGTATTCTCTGATGCTGCTTCAGGTTTCCTGCATGCTTGAAACTCTTGCCACACTGGGAGCAGTGGTGTGTTTTCTCTCCTGAGTGTCTGTGTTGTTTATGGTTTCCTGATGTGGTGGAGCTGGGCTCGCTGTCTGAACCTGGGTTGGAGCTCTGCTCATCTGTAAGAATATGAACATATACAGGGTTACAAACACATTTTGTGCAAAACATTGAGCAAAGTTGTCAAAAAGAACAATATTATTTTAAATAGATATATACCTATAGTTTATACTGCAAAACATGATGGTGTCTCTCTGGTTTCTCAAATATATTGTTGAAGAAAAGGTGTAATAAAATAAAATAATATAAACATGCCTGTACGTCATATACGTGTGAGTTTGTCCCAACATAATACAAGGGTCAAAAGGTCAAATTGTATGACCAAGTGGATTGGGGGAGTAACACAATGGTTAACCCATTTAACCGTGGGCGCTGTTGTGTTGTTCTACCTTTCAAGCCGGGAAAGCGGATACGTCATTTTGTAGTATGTGTATTTTTTCCACATTCTTCTGGTCTCTTGGCCAATGGAATGTATCAACATATACACGTGGGAGTATCCACACACGTGCAGTTTTTTTTTTGTTGTTGATATCTTGGCAACAGCGGAGAAGTTTCTGAAGTTAGTTCTGAAGGGAGTGATGTTGATGATGAGCTGCAAAGTTTGCAGGAAAAGCGCTATACAAATAAAAGTTATTACTATTATTATTATGACAATGTTATAACTGATTCGGATGATTTAGAAGGCTTTGAAACGGAATGGAAGACGGACAACTAGCACCGTAATCCTAGGCAGCGTTTCAACCGCGTCTCGTCAGCCTCGACAGCCTACAGTAAAGGGCCCTCCAAACTCATCACAGCTGGCTGAACTGCGCCCTTCAGTCGCCAGGGCAAGACAGATCGTTAGCCAACTTGTTGAGCCACTAAAGCGACGGTGCAGCCCCCCTTCTCTCCCCCCACCCTCACCCCCTGCCCCCTACTCCCCAAACCACTCAACCCCAAATGAAGGTCCTTAATGACATTCGTGTGAACACTGACTCCAGAAAAATCTGTTTTAGTACTACTAGACTGGTTTAGATCCTACCTACAGGACAGAAGCTATTATGTCTCCATTGGCAACTTTGTGTACGACCAAATTAAAATGACATCAATCAAGTCAATCCTTGGCCCCCTCCTATTCAATCTCTACATGCTTCCATTGGGACGCATCATAAAAAAGAACAAAATTGCCTACCACAACTATGCAGATGACATACATAGGCCTGTCACCGAACGACTATAGCAGGGGTATTCAGCTAAAATTAAACAAGGTCCAGTTAGAGAAAATGTCCTCAAGCAAAGGTCTGGAACATTATAATGTCTAGATTGCGTTGATGAGGTGATGGAGTACATGGTTCCATTAATAAAATCTCTCTATGTGCCATTCGTTCTCTAAACCCTCTGAATACTTAAATGAGGCTAACATAACAATGTTGCAGAACATAAAAATGCTGCTAATACCGACGCTTGCATTAGAGCGATGCGCACATTTGGTACTATCCTGCCCTGTACTGTACTGTCCAGCCTCAGACTCTCGGAAAACAGCGACCAATTAAATGTTTTTACTCACATCAAAACCTGAGAATCACTGCCTGCCAGAGTTAGATCCCATCGCTGTTTCACTTCAACTTTACATTTTGACGTCTCTTAATAGCCTTTCTCCTTTCGCACTTTCAGCATGGTATCTACCATGGAGCCAAGAGATGTAAACATGGTATCTATCTACCATAGAGCCATGAGATGTAGACATGGTATCTACCATAGAGCCATGAGATGGAAACATGGTATCTACCATAGAGCCATGAGATGTAAACATGGTATCTACCATAGAGCCATGAGATGGAAACATGGTATCTACCAAAGAGCCATGAGATGGAAACATGGTATCTACCATAGAGCCATGAGATGGAAACATGTGATCTACCATAGAGCCTTGAGATGTAAACATGGTATCTACCATAGAGCCATGAGATGGAAACACTGCTATTGCTACTAGTGTAGGAATATGCGTGTTTTGTTTGTCTCAAATAGCAGTGTTTACATCGCTTCATTAGGACAAAACAGAGATAATTGTATTCGGTGCACCTGACAAAAGATCGAAAGTCAGTGCAAAACTTGATTCTCTCTCTAAACTAAAAAACAGGTCAGAAATCTTAGTGTACCGTATTTTCCGCACTATAAGGCGCACTTAAAAGCCTTTAATTTTCTCAAAAAACGACAGTGCGCCTTATAATCCGGAGCGCCTTATATATGGATCAATTGGTTAATTGGTTGATCCATACTGGTTGTACACGGCGCTCAAGGCGCTCTGTCAAAATGTTTCAGTATGAAAAACCAATAAAAACAATTTAATAATAATAAAATGTTTCAGTACGACTGGTAAACTACAAAGCCGCACCGCTTGCAGCATTACGGCTACCGTAGTAACCGGTACTGTGGCACCTTTCAAGAGACACGCTTACGACGCAGAGTTCAAGCTCAAGGCTGTCAGTCACGCAGTAGAATATGGGAATAGAGAAGCAGCGAGAGAATTCAACATTAATGAATCAATGGTACGGAAGTGGAGGAAGCAAGAAGATGACCTGCGCCAAGTAAAGAAGACTAAACAGAGTTTCCGAGGGAACAAAGCAAGATGGCCACAGTTAGAGGACAAACAAAAAACAGTGGGTTGTTGAACAGAGAGCAGCAAGTAGAAGCGTCTCTACAGTCACTATTCGAATGAAGGCAACAGCGCTAGCACGGGACATGAACATCGAGGAATTTCGAGGCGTCCTTCTTGGTGCTTTCAACTTGAAGTTTTAAAGTACCCACTCGATATAATAAACAACAGTTTAACGATCACTAAACACTTATAATTTGTGTATTGGATTCATTATTCTTGTTTGCCATAGGCTACCGGTAAGGGAGGGTTGACTTGTAAACATACTTTTGTTTTAGCTCGTGTTCAAAAGCAAGAACTGTGTGTTCATCTTGTTATGTGTAGTTATGTGTTTTTAGCATGTCGATGTTCTCCCAGTATGTTGTGATGTTATTAAAATACAGTTTGGACAGACCCGGATATGGCCGGGGCACACACAGGGAGCGGCATATTGAGCGGCCGCTCCCGAGGTGCCGGAATAACGGTGCTGGGCTCGAGGAGCCAGACAGCTAGTCTGCCTGGCGGCCTCCTCTGGGGCTGCCGGCCACGGGGTCGTGCGGCGGATCCTACGCAATAGGCAGGGGATAATTGGATGCTAGGTTGGGTTCAATTGGATACCAAATTGGGTGAAAAAGGGATAAAATCGAAAAAACTATTTTAAAAAATTAAAAATCAAAAAATACAGTTTGGACCTTCGTAGCGATGTGTTTTGTTAGCCGCTAGCTGTTAGCAGCGTTCATAGCTGTGGCTGCGTTTAGAGTCACTTTTCTCCCATTCAGTGTTTGAGGTGCACCGACATTCAAATATGCCTGTCGTGTTCAAACTTTCTCCGATGTCAATGTATGACACATCATTTGAAAGATTACAATCTGTAGTTTAAGCACATGTAAAAACTGAAAAATGACGTTGCACATTTCACCAGGAGCTGTCACATATTGGTTGTTGGTTATAATTGTATAGCCTATTGGTTGTTTTCTGGTGTTGTTTTCTTGTTTTGCTCTGTTTGTAGTCTACTTGATGTATTTTTATCAGCTGTTAAATCACCACAGCGGTTAATCCACTAATAGAGATAATACCAGATTGAAAATTCTTGTAGCCAACTACTCTATAGCTCGTGGTCGCAGCTATTGCGAATTGCTATTCACGCGAGTCAGCTGTGAATCAACACAGGTCCTTGACGCTTGTTGCAAAAATGGATGACGAACGGCTGATACTTGAGGTGGAAAAATATATATTTTGACAATGACAGTGGAGCAGGTAGAACGTTGACGGTGACGCAACGCTCAGGTGGAGCATGGACAACGGGAAGTTGACACAACGCCGATGGCGAGGTGATGCAACGCAGTAGGTGGAGCTTAGGCGTAACGCAACCCCAGTCAAACGTTTGACTGCAGTATCTTCTATTCTATGCGCCTTATAATCCGGTGCACCCTATATATGAAAACAGTTCAAAAATAGGCCATTCATTGAAGGTGCGCCTTATAATCCGGTGCGCATTATAGTGCGGAAAATACAGTAATTCTAGACTCTAAACTTCAACAGCCACATTAACTCGATAACTAAATCAGCCTACTATCACCTGAAAAACATAACAAGAATGAGAGGTTTCATGTCCAAAAAAAAATCTAAAGGGGCTGTTCGTAAGCTGCAGCTCATCCAAAACGCAACTGCTAGGGTCCTAACAAAAATGAATATGTTTGAACACATTACACCAATCCTGAGATCCCTACACTGGCTACCAGTCTCTCACAGAAAATGGTCTGGGACCAAAATACATTTCAGATCTCCTCCCTCCCTATATTCATATCAGATCTCCTCCCACCCTATATTCATATCAGATCTCCTCCCACCCTGTATTCATATCAGACCTCCTCCCTCCCTATATTCATATCAGACCTTCTCCCTCCCTATATTCATATCAGACCTCCTCCCTCCCTATATTCATATCAGATCTCCTCTCTCCCTATATTCATATCAGATCTCCTCCCTCCCTATATTCATATCAGATCTCCTCCCACCCTATATTCATATCAGATCTCCTCCCTCCCTATATTCATATCAGACCTCCTCCCTCCCTATATTCATATCAGATCTCCTCCCTCCCTATATTCATATCAGATCTCCTCACCCTTTATTCATATCAGACCTCCTCCCTCCCTATATTCATATCAGATCTCCCACCCTATATTCATATCAGGGGCCTCATTTATAAAGCTTTGCGTACCTACGCACCTTTGCAAAGCAAGAACATTTACGTCGCCAACATTCGGATTTATAAAACGGTGCGCACGCCAGTGGAATTTGCAAGTTCCACGCCTGCTTCCAATCAACTCTGTTGCACACGTGAACGAGCGTCTTGTCCCACCCTTTTTGACGCCCATAGTTGCCTATAATAATAATAATAACTTTTTATTTCTATGGCACTTTTCCTGCAAACGTTGCATATGGTCAGTCAAACGGCCGACAGAACGCCGGAAAAAAACAGTAAATTTCCGCGCAACGAACGTTCTCGCCAGACCATATATAACATGTTCCAGACTGCATCGACAACGGAATCAGTTTAAACGTGATTCGTCCTACTGTTCACCTTATTATTTATGATAATGTCATAACATCCAAGTATTTGTATAATATGTATAATAATTACAGATCCAATATGATTCCTGATTAAACTACAACATTTGAGAGGTTGTTTTGCAAAAACAGATACCTCGCTTTGTAGTTATTATACTAAATCATTTCTCTTTTAGATTAGATTAGATGCAACCTTATTGTCACTGAGAAGTACTAAGACAAGGAAACGCAGATGCATTTCATGATCGTCGCCCCAGACCGAGGACGATTGATGGTTATTTTGTCTTTCTGTCATTTTCAAATAATCGCACAACAGTTGTCTCCTTCTCAACAAGCTGCTTGCTGATGGTCTTGTAGCCCATTCCAGCCTTGTGCAGGTCTACAATCTTGTCCCTGACGTCCTTATACAACTTTTTGGTCTTGCCCATGATGGAGAGGTTAGAATCTGATTGATTGATTTTGTGACTTGCCTACGTACATGCGTACGTAAATCCTCCCGCAAATGTGGGATTTATAAAAAAGGAACGTGGCGTGAAACTGTGCGCACCTCTAAGCACACTGGGACCCATGCGTACGCATAGTAACTGGAGAAATGAGCAACTGCGACTCCGCTGGCAGAAGGATGAAAGAGGAGAAAGGCTTTGAAATGGATACCATTTCCACCGATATAAGAAATATTGCCTCTCACGTATTATGAAGGAGTGCACACAAAGGATACGTGCACAATACACATATCTTATTCGTCCTTGTCCTGTACGCATCACACTATATACATATATCTTTACTGTACATATCATATTGATAGTCATGCAAATATATTTACTTTTTACATAAATATTAATTGCACGTAGCGCGAGGTTGACCACCGTCCGCATTGACTTCACAGTAATGTACGTCTTCATAAGGGTAACGTTCCCGATAAGTCCAAGGTTGCAATATCCATACAGTGAAGAACATGAACAGGCCCACTGTAGACAATTGACTATCATCCCCAAGTAGGCCTACACCCCATCCCTATGTATACGGACTACAAAAACTTTAAGCGCACATATTACTGAACTATCTATTATTACTAGTTGCATCACTAGTGTATCCTGTCTTAGCTGTAATATTGTCACCTTTATCTTGTATTATGCCTATTGCCTTATGTCTTGTGCTGCCATGTCAGGAACCGAAGCCTACGAATTTTACTCTCTTAATGTAACGTAACAATAAACTTGAAACATGCTTGGCTTTTCTACAATGCAGGTTAGATGACGAACTGCATTTCCTTGTGACAACCTTGGTACTTGTCAATGACAATAAGGTTGAATCTAATCTAAAAGAAAAAACATGATTTAACATAATAAATACAAAGGGGGATATGTTGTACAGTTTAATCGGGAATCATATTTAATTGAATCTGTAATTATTAAACAATACTTGAATGTTATGAAATGTATTATCATAAATAATAAGGTGAACACGTTGTCGATACAGTCTGGAACATAGATATTATAGAGAGTTTCATATTGTTATGTGTTCGTTAAGCGGAACTACTGCGCAGAAATTGAGTGGGCGAAAAAAATTTCGCCTTCTGTCGGGCATTTAACTGACCAATAATAGGCAAAGCATGGGTGTTAAAAAGGGTGGGGCGAGACGCTCGTTCCCGTGCGCAACATTTAGAGTTGATTGGGATAAAGGGAAGCAGGTGTGGGAAGAGTGGCCCGCAAATTCCACTTGCCGCATGCGCACCGATTTTATAAATCAGAATCCAAATGTTCTTGCTTTGCGTACGCACCGAAACTCTCTTCTCTCGTCTATATAATATCTACAGTACAGGCCAAAAGTTTGGACACACCTTCTCATTCAATGCGTTTCCTTTATTTTCATGACTATTTGGTAGAGATGCTCCGATCAGGGTTTTTGGTGCCGATCACCGATCACCGATCACTGGAATCAGTGATCTGCCGATCCGATATCACCGATCACAGCGTCGAAAATGGCAATTGAAGCATTCTATTTATTGTGTAGCATTATTTATGTTTTTAATTATTCTTAACACCATTGACATTGTATATTAAGTATTTAAATGAAATTAGGAGATGAGAAAGTATCATGAATTGACGACCATCTGTTTTATTGAATTCACAACCACCTGTAGCTTACTTCAGGAAAAACAAATAAAATGTGAAAATAAAAATCATAATAAATAAAATGTACACTGTCACATCAAATGTGCAACATTCCACTCGATTGAGAGGAACTAGGGGCTCTTAGAGAACTTGGAGCTTATACTGTAACTGTAGCTTTCCTGAGGAACAATAAACATACCCAAACTAAACTGCAACATAAACAGGCTATAGCCAAATATAAAATACTGTTTCAAGTCAGTCAGTTTCAAGTCATATTTAGGAGGAGATAAGACAGCAAGTCAGCAATAATCAATAAAACAAAAAAACAAAACATTGCACCTAAGGAGATTTCAGACTCAAACCTTACTTCTGATTAAGCAGCATCACTGGCAGATTAGCCTTGAGAAATACAAGCATCTCAGCGTTTTTGGCACTCAGCCTGTTCCTCTTATCATCTAAAATATGTCCTGCTGCTGAAAAGTCGCTCGCTATCTACACTTGTGCAAGGTGCACAGAGGAAGACCTAAAACTCACGCGCTAATAGTTGTTGCTATGGGCCAAGTGACTTCCTGCTCGCGGGGTCACATGACGTCGCTGCACACTACCTACACTACGCTCGTGAAGTCGCGCTGGAACTCTGACCAGCACTCGTGGAACGCCTCTCGTCCAATCAAAGCACTCGGTCCCTTTATGACGTCGAGCCCAGTGTGCGCTTCGGCGCTCTCTGAGCGAATCGACGAACGCAGCAAATGCCGTATGATATTCGTGGTATTGAAAGACCTTGCGTGCGTTCCTCCCCGAGGTATTTCTTTTGAGCAGACATTACAAACGGCATATTTGTTGTCTCTTTCCGACACTGTGTAATATTTCCAGACTGGCGACGCCATTTTGTAAACTGATCGGTCGTGTTTGATCGGCCGTTTTGAGAACTCCGATCAAAACCGATCAAGGCCATATCGGCCGATACCGATCGGCGCATCACTACTATTTGGTACATTGTAGATTCTCACTGAAGGCATCAAAACTATGAATGAACACATAGGAATTATGTATTTAACAATAAAGTGTGAAATAACTCTAAATATGTCTTATATTTTAGATTCCTCAAAGTAGCCACCCTTTGCTTTTTTGTTGTTAATAAAATATATAATAATAATATTGAATATAATATGTGTTAATAATAATATGTTATTATATATATATATAATATTATTATTATATATTTTATTAACAACAAAAACATTTTTTTTATCAACAACAAAAAAGCAAAGGGTGGCTACTTTGAGGACTTATCGGGACGTTACCCACTGAGCACTCGGGAACAGTGAATCAGGACGGTGCTCAACTTGTCCAGCCTCGCGCTATGTGCAATGAATATGAATATAAAAAGTTAATATATTTGCATGAATATCTATATGATTGATACGAACAAAGATATACAGTAGGCTACATTGTGATGGGTACAGGACAAGGGAGAATATGTGCAGTGTGCACGTATATTCTTTGTGTGCACTCGCATTATATGTGAGGTAATATTTCGATTTATGTTGGTGGAAATTGTATCTATTTCAAAGCGTTTCTCCTGTTTCATCCTTCTGCCAGCGGAGTCGCAGTTGACATTTCTCCAGTTTCTATGCGTACGCATGGATCACACTGTGCGTAGCCTAGAGGTGCGCACAGTTTTTCTAAATCCCAAAATTGTGGGGAAAATTTGCTTATGCACCTGTGCGTACGCAAGCTTTATAAATGAGGCCCCAGATCTCCTCCCTCCCTATATTCATATCAGATCTCCTCACCCTATATTCATATCAGATCTCCTCGCTCCCTATATTCATATCAGATCTCCTCCCTCCCTATATTCATATCAGATCTCCTCACCCTATATTCATATCAGATCTCCTCGCTCCCTATATTCATATCAGATCTCCTCCCTCCCTATATTCATATCAGATCTCCTCCCACCCTATATTCCCTAAGGCCCCTAAGGTCAGCTGAGACTAATCAGCTAATAATTCCAAGAGTAAAAACAAAACACGGTGCAGCAGATTTCAGTCACGCTGCTGCATGCTCCTGGAACAAACTCCCTGAAGAAATCAAACAGGCGCAAACCCTAAACATATTTAAATCTAAGCTAAAAACCATCATGTTTTGCAGCAGTTATGATTAAACACTTCTATGAATGTCTTTTATCCATGAACTATTGTCTTATTACATGTTTTATCTATTTACCTCTTATATTTGCTTTTATTCAGTCGTTTTTATTTTCTTGCTATGCTCCTCTTGCTGTATTTTTAAATAATGTATGTAAAGCACTTTGAATTGCCCCTGTTGTATGAAATGTGCCGTACAAATAAACTTGCCTTGCCACTGGCAGCATTGATTTTACAGCAGTGCAATGACCCCCACCACTATACAACAAAGACTTACCATCCGTGTCTTCAATCTCCACTTCTACTTCGACCTCTTGTTTCACCATCACTCCCTCCTCCCTCATTTCTTCTCCTCCATCTTCTTCTTTCACCATCACTCTCTTCTGCATTACAGTTGCACCTCCATCCTCTTCTTTTACCATCACTTTCTTCTCCTCTACATCTTCTTCCTCCAGCTTCACTACCACCATCTCTGGACCCCACCATGTGATTTTCAGGGCTGGAGAACCACAGCCAGATCCGGGGGACTCTGTGGACTCTGGTTCATACATGGTTACATGAGCTGAAGAGGACCTGCAGCTAGAAACAATGGAGGCACAAACAGTGCAGAGTCAATTATAAATGACAGCCAACCAGTTCACTGAAAGCCCATCTAGACTGACAGGACATGTCCTGCAAATGCAATAATCTAAATCAAATCATCAAATCAAAATCAAATCAAGGTAATCTAAGGATTACTGATTGCATTTCTTTGTAATTAAAGGGTCTGGAAAATAGACATTAAACGGTTCCAATTGTATTTTGTGTCCAATACTTTACACAAGAAAAAATTACAATAATCTTCTAGTTAGGCTCAACTTCCTGGTCAGACAGAGGGCTGTATGGGCGTGGACTTTGCACGCTTGACTGGCAGCTCCCTTTCAAGCAAGCTTGCTGCGTTATCATACATGACATTCATCTATTAGATGTGCTTATAGTTCTGCCCTTTAATTACCAACTGTTTAGCTGCTGCTGAAATGTACTGAGCTAATACAATGACTTCGCTAAGATTATAGTTATGCACCTGGCAGTATAATTCAGCATATCAATTCAATGACTACCATTAGCATACTGTACACCTGGCACCCTATGGTGAATTATTGAACCAGGGTTAGACAGTAACGCTTGCCCGCTTGCCCGGAGTAAGTAAAACATTCACCGGATTTGTTTGCGCGAGCCCGACAACGCTGCTGGATCCTGGATATTTTTACCTGTGTGCAGGAAGAACAACAGACGGTGCAGGCGCCAGACCAGACTAGATGATCGTGGAATGAATATATTATTATTATGCCGTCTGTTGTTCTTCCTGCACACAGTTAAAAATATCCAGGACCAGCAACAAACCCGGCGATTTTTTTACTTGCTCCGGACAAGCGTTACTGTCGAACCCTGTGAACACAATAGGCTACTTGTGGACAGGATTCACAGCATGTGTATGACTTAGGGCTGTTACGATTATTCGACGTCGTCGACGTCATCGACTACGTCAATACGTCGGTTAGCGTAATATGCGTCGGTTAGTCGTAAATAAACAAAATGGCGATTTTTTTTTTTTTTTTTTTTTTTAAACCTTTATTTTACCAGGCGAGACAATTAAGTGTATGAGTGAAAAATGGATAGCTACTAGCTAATGTTACACAAGCAATGTAGCTCACCACAGTTCGTATGTCTTGTCTTCTGGTGTTAGTAACGTTAGCTATGTAGCTGGCTAGCTACGGTAGCCTATTGTCATTGTGGTGCGAGCACCTACTGTACGTTATCTAGCTCGTAGCTCGCATGCTACGTTAGCATCAATTTAGCTAATCATAACATAGCAGCGAGAGTAACGTTAGCTAGCTATGTGTTGTGGTGATGGACAGACTTCTAAATGGCCATGTTGGCATTCAAGTTGGCTAAACATAGCAGTGAGGTGGAGACAAATACGTTTTTTTTTTTTTTTTTTTTACAGTACAAAAATTATCGTTAGACTTATCGATAAATTAGTCGTTAGACTAACCGAATAATCGATAAAATAATCGCTAGATTAATCGTTAGAAAAATAGTCGTTTGGGACAGCACTAGTATGACTTACTGATCAGTTGTACCACAATGGTGTTGTCCTCCTTTTCTAATTCGCTGCCGTATTTTCACAATATCCGACACGTTTAGTTTCTTCCCACACTGGACGTAGCACTGGCGCATGTCGTCATGACCAGAACAAGCAGAAGCATCCATCATTGCCCAGATGGGGAGTTCACAGTGCAGGGAATCCTACGAATAAAGATGATCAAAATATTAAAACAAGAGTGAAGACATTTAATCAAAACATATTTTATGTTATTTTTTCACCAGAAGTGGAAAACAGTAGCCAAGCTATATGTAGGTCCATATATACATATATATATATATATATATATATATATATATATATATATATATATATATATATATGCATTTTGGACATTTTAGCTGTTTACCAAAACATATTCAAGTTGCAGTTATAGAATAAATATGGCCTTAAAGTGCAGACTAAATACCCTCTTTAATTTGAGAGTATTCACATCCAAATTGGAGGAAGGGTCTAGGAATTACAGCTCTTTAATATGTGGCCCCCTCTTTTTCAAGGGAAAACCAAAAGTTTAGCTTTTTCTGTGTTGACAACACAGCAAATAGGCTGATTATGCCATGATTTTCAAATACCATTTACAGGCCACAGGATAAGAGTGCAGACGAAATGAAAATAGCGATTGAAAGGTAAGAGATTACAGATTTGAATAGATCAAGTTTGTATTGTTACATTTAAAATATATAGGGGTGTAACGGTACAGACACATTTCAGTTTGTGGTTTTGAAGTCACGGTTCAGTACCTTTTCAGTACAGCAGTGTAAAAGTAAGTAAGTAAGGAAAGTTGTATTTACATAGCGCCTTTCGAACATGAAATGCAATCTTTTACTGAACAAAAAGTGCCTCTTCCTTTCTTAACAAAGTGCCATGGATAAGTGGTGGAAAGTGTTTGTGCTTGTTTATAAAGGGCTGGTAACATTTGCTGTCTGAAATGCGGACGAGAGGGAACTAGTAGGCCTACGTCATGTCATGAGTAATTCACTAGGGTCATGTTACAGAGTTGGCTGGTTAACTAGCCAAACAAAGCCACATCTATGGACATGATTGTATTTGATTGTAATTAATAAGTATGTAATAATGATCTTGTATCACTAACGCAGCTCTGTACTGACCATTGTATCTAGCAGCTCTCTGCTTCATTCATCAATCACTCCAACTCCTACCGTCAGGTCGGCGCCTCCGTTGTTGTTCAAGCTAGTGTCGCTTTCCCAGTCTTTGTGTAATAAGTGAACATATTGTAATGTTTGCCCTCTAGCACAGTTATAAACTTAATAAATGACTCGTGTTGTCTTCAGTCTCTGCACTGTGTGCGCTTCCTGATCCACCATCTTTGTTTCACGTCCCGCCGTTTCACATCCCGTTTCCTGGTCTCGCGGGAATACCGCTTGTTAAGTCGTGACGTGTTTCCGGGTCCAACGTTGGCTGAGGCGCTGTCTTCGAAATGCCGAAATAATAATAATAATAAATTATATTTACATAGCGCTTTTCCGAGGCTCAAATACCCTGACAATATGGAGAAAACGGGAAAGTGCTGTGTCCCTTGTTGTATGAATAGATCCGAGTCTAAAAAATGATTAAACTGTCATTCTACCGCTGTAGTTCACAGGTACTCTGGTCTGGTGCGGGGAATTTCTGGTTTGGACTCGGAAATGGCTAAACGTCACTTTTGACGTCAGACTTAACAAGCGGATGGCAATGAATGAATGAATGAATGAATGAATGAATGAATGAATGGTCTTTATTGTCATTAATACAGTACAGGTACCATACAACGAAATTTAGTAGGGGGGGCTCCCCTGGTGCTTGGAAAAAGACTAAAGACAAGAGGGCCAAGGGTAAAATAAAAAAGGGAAAAGAGCTGGTTTACATAAATAAAGGCTATGTACACTATCTACTATACTATACAATAAAACACTGTGCTGTACTCTATGCTATGCTATAAATATCCTAACTGTTCCTATATCTGAACCTTATGTACATGTAACCCCTCACAATCCGGACAGACCAGGCAGGCACACAGGTTCACTTTCAAGCTGTTTATTTATCTGAATGTGCAAACAAAATGGTGGTTATTTAATGGTAGGCTCCAGCACAAAACAGCTCTCGCCCCATCTCAACCGCTCACAGACGAAAGGGGTGATCTTTGTCATAACATCAAATAATTATTAGTTATCATACCATTCATATCATTATAACACACAAGACTAAACCATACCCATGGATACAACATAGCCTACTGAGTAATATGAATCAAGTGAATATGAATCAAGTGAATATGAATCAAGTGAATATGAATCAAGTGGATATGAATCAAGTGGATATGAATCAAGTCAATATGAATCAAGTGAGTTTCAACCTTGAGGGGTGTGATACAAAGTATTCTTGGTCCTTTCCTGCGTCCCAACAGTTAAAAGTGCCACCTCTAGGTTGCATAGGGAACCCATAATGGACTGTACACCTGGGTTTCCGTTAACCGGTAATTGCCGGACTTCGTCCGGTAATTTTTTTTGAAGTCCGACAAATTGAAAAGTCGTCGGACATATTGTCCGGACATATTGTCCGGACATATTGTCCGGTGAAAATAATTCCCTTTGAATACAATTCGCTAAAGTTCACATTCTGATTCCTTCTATTTTAAAAAAGACGAATATATAGGCTATGTATTTCTTTTATTATGATATGATTTGACACCGGCATGATGATGACTCCTAATGTGTAGGCCGGCCTATGCGAAACAGCGCACAGGTGCCACATGGGATTGATGCCAGATGGGATTACAGTTTAACCAGTCTATTACCGCTTAAACACAGTAGCCCATTCGGCGGTAACCCATGCCTATCTGGCAACCCTGCCAACCCGTCCACCATAGTAATACGCAAACGTTGCAGCTCAAAGTGCACCATAGATTCCCCGAAGATTCCCTAGATGTACTGAACAGCTTCGACATCCTTCTGAACCCCTCCCAATACCCACAGACGCAGGATGGTAAGTAGAAGCTAGCCTGTTTAATTAAGTTGGTTGCAAAATGCATAGTATAATTCTTAGGCCTATCCTTTTTGAATAACCTAAAATGCTTATCTAAATTGCGAAATGTAGACTATGGCCGCCGCCCATCATAGGCTAATAATAATTATCATCATCATAATAACAATAATTATTATTAGGCTATAATAACAACAATGATGAAAACAACAGGATAACATTTAAACCTTCCTACTTTTCAGTTAATCTGGCTGTTGATGTCATTTTGTCATAAAAAAAAAAATAGGCCATCACTGATTCATTATCACTCATTCCGTCCCCTCAGCGCTTGAAGAATATGCTAAACCGGCCATCCAGACCATCATTGGTCATTTTGGCCAAGAAATGACCAGCGATGATGACTCAGCACCAGCCACAGCCCCGGTCATCGATGCCACAAACGTGCAACGAGATGCCATCGGTGTCATGACAGCGCTTCGTGGTTATGGGGGCTTGCGTTTCTCAACAGCCTGCGAAGTCCTCATCCGAGACTTCAGCGAAATTTACCCAGAGTGGGCCACACTGGCCAAGATAGCCTGCTTGATTCCCGTCTCCAGTGTGCCTGCAGAGAGAGGATTCTCTCTGCAGAACCGAATTAAAACTGCGGACCGAAGTCGCCTTGGGGAGGGCAAGGTCACACGGCTAATGCGCATTGCAAGTTGCGGAGAGACACTTTGCAGCTTTGATTTCAAGTCCGCAGCTGCACGCTTCAATGCTGCCAAAAAGCGACGTAGGCCTAATAAGTACTAGCTGAATTATATGAGCAGCCATTGTTATTTTCAGAGTTTTTACTCTAGGCTATTTTATTTAAGGCTATCCCCTATCTATCTGAGAAAAGGCATAGGCGATAGGCCTAGGCTGTAACATCGAACGGAAATTAGCCTATACATACGCATTGCAAGTTAATTTAAAGCCTATTTATTTTCAAAGAGTTTTATTCTATTTTATTTTATCTGATAAAAGGCATATGAACGGAAATTAGGCTAGCCGTGTCACGCCAGAAGCCTACATGCTTGCACTGTTACTGTTCAATAAAATGTTATACATCTAGACATTGTGGTATTTCTTTATATACGTATCCCAGACTGCCTATCAATTGTTTCTCAATAAACAGTTATGTTCTCCCCATTGTCATACTCCCGAGCTAAACGAAATGCCTTCCCAAACAGCGAGACCTGGTTATAGAAATGACGTTGTTTTATTGATTTTTAAAAAAGGGTAAAACTGGAAAGAGAAAATAGAGAACTCACATTAATCCCAAACAATTTAACAAACTTCAGTTAACGTAATGTGGAGTCCGTTCATTGATCGATGCTGTCTGTTCAGTTCCCAGTGAGGCGCCCGTTCAGCGCTGGACCCGTTCAGCGCTGGATTTGACGCATGCAAAGACATATTACTGAACGGGCCTACCGGGCCCAGGCCCAGGGGCCCCAGAGATCAGGGGGCCCTTTGAATTTCTTGTCGCAGGGATGCCGGTAGAAAATGTCCTACTGTAACTGGGACAAATGAGATTCCTTATATGAACGTAAAAAACTATTTTGAATATACTTTTGAATATACTATTTTGAACAGTTTTATAGGGGCCCACGTCTTGCAAAAAAAAGAGAAGCTTGTGTGGGCTACATAGTTTCTATAGCGGAACACTGTCCCCCCCCCTCCCAGTGACCTGCGGCGTTCCACAAGGAAGCATTTTGGGACCTTTACTGTTCCTAATATATGTGAATGACATGTCATCAGCATGTGATTGCAATTTGTTCCTGTTCGCGGATGACTCGGCTCTGCTGGTCTCTGACAGGGACATATTGCAGGTGGAAAAAGCGCTAAGCACTGAACTGAGTAGAATCTGCATCTGGCTAGCTGACAATAAACTATCAATACACCTAGGTAAAACTGAAACCATCCTATACGGATCCCCATCTAAACTCAGAAAGGCTGAAAATTTTAAAATAAAAGTGGGTAACATTAATATCACAAGAAAAGAGGATATTACATACCTGGGCTCCATCTTAGAGGCAAATCTTTCCGGAGATAAAATGGCAGCAAAAGTAATCAAAAAAGTTAACCATAGAACTAGATTCTTGTACAGGATATCCTCACTTGTCAGTAAAAACACACTGAGGACCCTATCAGGAGCTCTCATTCAATGTCACTTCGACTATGCCGTAACATCATGGTACTATAGAACCACAAAGGCCCATAAAACAAGACTCCAGACAGCCCAAAATAAACTGGTTAGGCTTCTGCTAGGCCTCAACCCTAGGACACATCTAACCGCTGCTCATTTTTTGAGCCTTGATTGGCTACGAGTAGTTGACAGAGTGCAGCAGCTTGCACTGGGCCTGGTCTTCAAGATACGCTACACCACAAAGACACCCAAGTACCTGTCAACATACTTCCAAAAAGTGAACAACGTCCACACATACAACACCAGAGGAAGCTCCACGAACCACGTTCAACCACGTTGCACCACAAACAAGGGGTTAAACTCGTTTGCAAACTATGCAGTAAAAATGTGGAACGCCCTTCCTATAATCTTAAAGGAGTGCAAAACACTGCCCACCTTCAAAACCACTCTCAAAAAACATTTACAGGAGGCTGCAATCCGTAACTGGACCCTCTAAATCAAAAATCAGATTAAAAGACCCGAACTACTCACTGTACATACTTTGTGTTTTGTCCCCCGCCCCCACCTGTGGTGTATGTCCCCACCTGTCCTACCCGCTGTACATACCTTATGTTTTGTTGTATTGTTCTTCCCATGATGGATGTGTGTTTATCTTGTAGATAGTAATAGTTATTTGTCTGTATTATCTTGTAGATAGTACTAGCTTTTTTGTCTGTCTTACATGTAACGATGAATTGAGAATCAAGGACCCCAATTGAAATAAGCCAGTGGCTTTCTTGGGTTTTTATCCTGTTAGTTGACCTTGTATGTAATATGTACTTTCATGTACCTACTTCTGCAAATCTTCTAATAAAGTTTTCAATCAATCAATCAAAAAGCCTACTCAGATTCTAATGCGAATACAGGCTACATTCCCATTAGATTAATGAGTAGGCTATAGAAACTAGACACTAGAGGGCGCCATTAAAGTTTGTGTACTGGGGACAGGTCACGAGGTCACACTGGTGCAGGTCTTTTCCAGATCTTTTATTAAGGCTGAAGATGATAAAAGCCCACAAGGACAACTCCGCGTAATTATCGATTGTGGCCTGCAATCTATGTTTCCAAATGTCTATGTTGCGCTGCGGCTATTTTTGACTCTGCCTGTAACCAATTGCGATGGGGAGCGGTCATTCTCTGTGCTGTCCAGGATTAAAAATGAATTGCGGACTAAAATGACGCAACACCGTCTCAAGGCTCTTTCTCTCATGGCAACTGAGAGCGAACTGACCAAATCACTGGACTTTAATGATATCGTGGATGATTTTGCACGAAGCAGAGCCAGGAAAAAATGCATTGCATAAGGTAAGACTATTTTATGATTATATTTAGTCTTATAAAGCCATCCTGTGGTTGCTATATATGACACCATAGTGTTGCCAATTGTTTTTGGTTGAAAGCGGTGTATTTTGTTACTGTACATGTACTGTTGTTGGCTTCAATTGAGTGTGGCATGCCTGTGTTGTAAATCCTGTGTCGTTGAAATACAGGTGAATTTTTTATAGTTATTGTGCTGTTGGCTTTGAGTGTTCCTCCGCTGTAAAACCTGTTGAGATGCAGGTGAACGTAGGCTATGTCTTATATGCTGTTGGCATTGTGTTTACTTGCGCTCTCTGGGGAACTCCACTGGAGTTCCCCAGGGTTCCGTCCTAGGGCCCCTACTCTTCTCCCTCTACACCAAGTCTCTTGGCTCGGTAATCTCTTCACATGGGCTCTCCTACCACAGCTACGCAGACGACACTCAACTCTTCCTGTCCTTCCCCCCGTCTGATGTACACGTGGCAACCCGTATCTCAGCATGTCTCGCTGACATTTCAACTTGGATGGTTGACCACCATCTCAAGCTCAATCTTAACAAGACCGAGCTCCTCTTCATCCCCGGGAAAGCCTGCCCTCTCCAAGACTTCTCCATCACAGTGGAGAACTCTACTGTAACCCCCTCCCTGACAGCCAAGAACCTTGGAGTGATCCTGGATAACCGACTATCCTGTGCGGAGAACATTGCAGCAACGGCTCGCTCCTGCAGATTCCTCCTCTACAACATCAGAAGGATACGACCATTCCTTACCAGAGAGGCAGCGCAACTCTTGACCCAGGCACTGGTCATCTCCCGCCTGGATTACTGCAATGTACTCCTGGCTGGGCTCCCCGCTTCAGCCATTAGACCTCTGCAGCTCATCCAGAATGCTGCTGCCCGGCTGGTATTCAACCTCCCCAAATACTCGCATGTCACCCCTCTCCTTCGCACCCTGCACTGGCTCCCGATAGCAGCTCGCATCAGATTCAAGACCCTGGTGCTTGCATACCAGGCAGCTAAAGGGACAGCCCCTGCCTACCTGAAGGAAATGGTAACCCCCCAAACCCCTGCCCGCTCACTCCGTTCCTCCACCTCGGCTGGCCGACTGGCCCCACCTCCTCTACACAGCAGTCGGGCTGCCCGATCACGTCTCTTCACAACACTGGCTCCCCGCTGGTGGAATGAGCTCCCCACGGCTGTCAGAACGGCAAAGTCACTACTACCCATCTTCCGTCGTAGACTGAAGACCCATCTCTTCAGGTTACATCTTAACTGCTCCTCCTGAGACATCTTCTGACCCTCACCACTACGTCTCCTAAAGACACCCGCTTTCCCCTTTACTGTGTCCCTAAGAACTTCTACTGCCCCCCTTGTACTGTTTCTCAGTTTCTCCAGTAATAAAAATAAATAAATAAAACGTTTTAGTAGAAGGCGATAATAGGGAGAAGGTTTTTCCTTCTATCAGTGGCCCCGGGCCCGAGCTAGAGTACTCTTCCTGCAACGAATAGTGGACTGCTGATTCACATGCTTAGTATTCAAATGTATTGATTGTAAGTCGCTTTGGAATAAGGCGTCTGCTAAATGCCAAAAATGTAAATGTAAATGTAAATGTAAAATAAAAAAGTGTTTGCGCTGGGGAGGGGGGGGGGGCCTTTCTACACGTCCAGGCCCAGGGGCCCATTTTTTCATGATCCGTCTATGGACGCATGGCATAGCGCGCATGCGTCAAATCATGTTATATTATTATATAGCTCGCATCTAATCGTATCGGATGAGAAATAGACATTAAATGGCATATATAGGCCGCTACACAACAGTAATCACCGCGACAAACAGCTATATTAGATTTGGAGAAAAAAAATATGATTTTGAAATTTTTTTTTTTATATAATATATCACGTTTGTCCGGTAAATCGAATTCTTCCCGGACACGATGTCCGACGGCAAATTTTTCTAACGGAAACCCTGCTGTACACACAAACATATTTCCAAGGCTATAAACATGATCCCTACCACTGTACTCAGCAACACTTGTAGAATATGGATCAAGTGAGTTTCAGCCATGAGGGGTGACACACAGCTGTGTCTTGTCATGTCAATTCTACTAATTAACCACTAATAAAGACACATGTGAGTGGGCTAGGCTAACAAGAATTGACCCCTAAGGGTACCCTTAGGGTACATACGGTGTGATTAACAGATCAGTCTTATTGTTACGACCCCATATAAGATCTACGGATATGGGATGTATCAATAAGATAAAGAACTAGAGGAGGTGGGAGAATATAAATAAAACAAGATTCATTGTAAAATAGAAACACAAACAGGTTTCCTAGAAACACATGAACTGAAAACTACTCTATAAAAGAAGAGCGAAATGAATCTAATGTATAAATGAATGATAAAGTAATTTAATTAACTGACCAAGTGGTAACCCTAACTCTAACCCTAACTAACAGATCAAATCAGATGAACAAACACAACCTACAAAACTAAGATACCATACTACAGCTGTATCAAACAACACCAACACAAAAACAACTGGGGAGTTGTCGTCTGGCCCACTGGCACCATGGAAGTGTCTCTCCCAGCCTTTCATCCTCCCTCCACCCTTCGGTGAGTGAGTCAACAGTTTGTCAATCAAGCCGTCACCATGGCAGCAGGCAGGAGGAAGGACAATCACCTGGGAGAAACAACACACAAACACACTACGGCTGCACACAACACAACACAGCCGTAACACTTCTACTAATAATACAACAACAAGGAAGACAAGATGTTCTCACTTCTCATTGGTCTATCGACACAAACACACATTTACATCTATGGGGTGGAATCTGTTGTCCAATGTTTGGAACTTTATTTTGAAAATGTAAATACATTTCAACTTTGTTAAAAAGCAATGTGACACACTCGCTAGTCAACTAACACAGCTTGTTTTGTGAGCCTGCTAACAATGTAAAGCAGTGTTCTAGTTAACTAGGTAACAATGTAAAGTAGTGTTCTAATTAACTAGGTAACAATGTAAAGCAGTGTTCTAGTTAACTAGGTAACAATGTAAAGCAGTGTTCTAGTTAACTAGGTAACAATGTAAAGTAGTGTTCTAGTTAACTAGGTAACAATGTAAAGTAGTGTTCTAGTTAACTAGGTAACAATGTAAAGCAGTGTTCTAGTTAACTAGGTAACAATGTAAAGCAGTGAGCTGCTGTGCCATGCAGGGGTCATAGAAGTCAATACCACACAGTAGTCAAGTGTAATATAGTCTGGGCTGCCACATATCCCTCATATCTCAACACATGACTGGTAATCCAGAAGAGGTTGCTAAGGATGATCTCTCTATCTAACAGATTTGAACCATCTGCTGCTGACACCACTTTATAAGTGTTCTGGTCCTTTGTGTCACAGATGAATGAGGCACCTAGCAGACATCCTGTCTGGGATCACATCCACACACCTCTTTTCTCCTTATTATTACGTTTGAATGTTTCAGTAGTTGGGTCCAGTCATGTCTGATCGTATCTTAATGTGTGTTTCATGAGTAATATGTTGGTGACATTTTCATTATTGTGTGATGTTTCTTTCCAGTATTTTGTTGTGCCTTTTTAACAACATTCCACAGAAACCCAGACAAATGGTCAATGAGCTCATTACAGTTTGTATTGGGATGTAAATAGTGTCACACCCCTGGCTGATGTTTCTGTGGAAAACACTGCTTATGAATTGAATACTTTTGTTGTGTAACTTGCCAATGAGTGTCCCCAAAAGATATTTTGATATTTATGATTGAAACCACAGCCAGTGTTGGAATGGGATGAATTTGCAATCAGAGATTGATAAAAGGTATTTTTATGCATATTTTTTATATGCACGGTTGTTCTACCCACCAAAGTACAACAAGTCTGAAACCCACCAGCAACAGACCAATAAAAATAAATCTCCAGAAGAGTTGTTTTGTGTAAATAAAGACTATAATCTTCTGGTAAATCTTCGATGTTGCTGATCCTTGAACAAATTCTACTACGACAGATATCAGGTCACTTAAATATTATTATTATCTGATTGACAATCTTCCTTACGTATAAGCTACCAGTAATATTATTTGGCACTAAATAGGATGAATGACCTTGCATTTTAGACATACTGTACCTTCCTGAAAAGATAATAGTCTGTCTCTATAATAGTCTGTCTATAATAGTCTGTCTCTATAACAGCCTGTCTCTATAATAGTCTGTCTCTATAATAGTATGTCTCTATAATAGTATGTCTCTATAATAGTCTGTCTCTATAACAGTCTGTCTCTATAATAGTCTGTCTCTATAACAGCCTGTCTCTATAATAGTCTGTCTCTATAACAGCCTGTCTCTATAACAGCCTGTCTCTATAATAGTCTGTCTCTATAACAGTCTGTCTCTATAATAGTCTGTCTCTATAATAGTCTGTCTCTATAATAGTCTGTCTCTATAACAGCCTGTCTCTATAATAGTCTGTCTATAATAGTCTGTCTCTATAAGAGCCTGTCTCTATAACAGTCTGTCTCTATAATAGCCTGCCTCTATAATAGAATGGTGCTCTCTTGTGTTGAGGTAAATAAAGGCCATGTACATTACGTTCAGAATAGACTTCAAGATCCTTCTGCTTGTTTATAAAGCTCTCACTGGCAGAGCACCAGAATATGTTCAGATCTTGTGCTAGCATATCAGCCCAATAGAGCTCTCTGGTCTTCTGATGCTGGCTTTCTGTGTACCACATGGACAAAAGAAGAGATTTGGTGAGGCTGCATTCTCATTTTATACACCCAAATTGTGGAATGCACTGCCAGTTTACATTAGGGATGCAACCTCAGCACATATGTTCAAGTCAAGAATAAAAACCCATCTTTTTAATATTGCCTTTAAATGACTAAATAATGAAATTATGAATATATAATGATTGGAGCACTTTGAGCTTCAACGCTTGCAGGAAAAGTGCTATACAAATATAAGTTATTATTATTATTACTGTACAGCTTTTACACTTTTGATTATGAATTGTTTTAGGGTGAAAAAAGCAGCATCCGCACACTGAAATCTGTACAAAAATCATTATTTTATTGCAAGCTTTCGGTCATAGACCTTCTTCAGGCATAAAGCAGTGACAAGTGAATGCAGTAGTATAAAAGGTTCAAACAACATCACTTGATTAGCCAATGCACAACACACGTGTGAAATATTTCACCTAATGGCCATACATCTGGGGAATTGTAGTCCTAGATTTAGTGGACTACAAAAAACACAAGTTCACTGAGACAACAAATTACAAGTATAAGTAAGTGATGTTAAAACTATTGTTTGTTATATTGAGGCTCTTCAACCCTTAAACTTTGATAACATGAAAAATATGAAAATCACATTTAAAACCCCCCATCATTAAACAATGTCAATGTGTAACACAGGTTAGAGGCCAATCTAACAAATGTGGGGGAGGAACAGTGTTGGAGTACGTCCAGGCGTATGTCCAGAAAATAAGCTGATCTAATAGAAAACTGAGAAGTGATAGGATCTATATCTTAATATGATATGATGTATAACATCTCAGTCTTCCAGCTGAAACGTTAGGAGGATTTATTGCAAACATAACAACATACCAGTATTCAGTCACACTCGGCTTCTAAACAGCAAGGCCACATCTGGGTGGAAGGGGCGGTGACCAAATGACGCAGGAGGGGACAAGGACATCTCAACTCCTACAACCTCGATTCCTCCTTCACTCTCCAGGAGGGAGAGGAAGGGAGGGTAGGAGGAGAGGACAGGAGGAGTTGAGAGAAAATAATCTAGAAAAGGCTGATGTCATGACACAACCTTCTCCCTGATACGATCAACAAGTAAATATCCATACAGTAGATGATGGTGCAGCCAGCAGACCCCCCCTTCTTCTTTAGGGCTCCTGCCTCCTTAAACCTTCTCTCCTGTGTGTATTCTCTGGTGTTTCTTTAGATTTCCTGCCTCACTGAAACCCTTCCCACACTGGGAGCAGTAGAATGGCTTCTCTCCTGTGTGTATTCTCTGGTGTTTCTTTAGGGTTTCTGCCTGACTGAAACTCTTCACACACTGGGAGCAGTAGAATGGCTTCTCTCCTGTGTGTATTCTCTGGTGTTTCTTTAGTGATCCTGCCCGACTGAAACTCTTCCCACACTGGGAGCAGCAGAATGGCTTCTCTCCTGTGTGTATTCTCTGGTGTGTCTTTAGGTTTCCTGCCTCACTGAAACCCTTCCCACACTGGGAGCAGCAGAATGGCTTCTCTCCTGTGTGTATTCTCTGGTGTCTCTTTAGGTTTGCTGCGTGACTGAAACTCTGCCCACACTGGGAGCAGTGATATGGCTTCTCTCCTGTGTGTATTCTCTGGTGTGTCTTTAGGGATCCTGCCTCACTGAAACTCTTCCCACACTGGGAGCAGCAGAATGGCTTCTCTCCTGTGTGTATTCTCTGGTGTCTCTTTAGTTCGCTCATATAACCAAATCTCTTTCCACACTGAAGACAAAAGTGAGTCTTCTGTCCTCCATGAGTCTGTGGTTGTGATTTAAGGTGAGTTGGACAAATGAAACTCTCACTGCAATCTAAACAGTGGTGATTCTTCTGTCTTGAGCTCCTCCTCCTCCGTCTGTGTTGTTTATGGCTTCCTGATGCGGTGGAGCTGGGCTCCATGTCTGAGTCTGGGTTGGAGCTCTCTCCTGTAAGAATAGGAACATATACAGGATTAGAAACAACATGAGAACAAGTGCTGCTTCCATAGACTCAGCAGTGCCAGAAGTAACACCACATCTCTGGAGTCTGCACACGCTGTGGGAACATGACGTGTTAAGAGTGTTACAGAGATATTACAACAAATGGATACCGTATCAATGTTTTATCATTAACAATTGATTTAAATCATATTCTCTCAAACGGAGACATAATCAATATTTAACGTTTCAGTTTAAGAGTATTCACGTTGTACCTAGTTTAACTGTCACTCACTGTCTTGCTCAACAGTTGTGATTCCATGATCAGTCATAGAAGTTAGATAACTAACAGCTTTTGTTTGAATGAATCAACAACTGCTATGGAGGAAATCATGGGGAAAATAAAAATGAAAATAAATGTCTGATTGCATACACCACTAAATATCTGCCAGCGCCCTTTGAACTACTCATTAATCTGGCCTGGCCTTCACCAAATACAGAACATGAACTCACCATCCTCATCATCTGTGTCCACCAATTCATCTTCTCCTTGCTCTTCTTTCATCATTACATCTTCTTCCTCCACTTCCTCTCCTTCCTCTCCTTTCACAACTTCATATCCTCTTCCCTCTTCTTTCACTATCACATCTTTAATCTCTTCCTCCTCTTCTTCTTTCACCATCACATCTTTCTTTTCTTCCTCCTCGCCTCTAACCTCCTCCTCCTCTTTCACCATCACATCTTTCTCCTCCACTTCCTCCTCTTTCACCATCACATCTTTCTCCTCCACTTCCTCTCCTCCTCCTTCCTCCTCCTCCTCTTTCACCATCACATCTTTCTCCTCCACTTCCTCCTCCTCTTTCACCATCACATCTTTCTCGTCCACTTCCTCTCCTCCTTCCTCCTCTTTCACGACCATGTTGACTTCCAGTGTTTGACTGCAGTATTCCAGCTTCACGGCCACCATCTTTGGACCCCACGTTGTGCTTTTCTGGACTGAAGAACCACAGCAGGAACTCTGTGGACTTGGGTTCAGAAACAGTAGCTGTGAGGTGGATCTGTGTATAGAAAACAAATGAAGCACAAACAGTCAAGGATACATTTCACAAACCATATCAAAAAACTACCAGGAGTAGGGATGCTCCGATCTGGATTTTTGGGGCCGATACCGATCACCGATTTTCTTCCTCAAGATCTACCGATACCAATCTTTTTAAAAATACATAACTGTAGGCCTACTGACTGGATAATAGCCTACATATTTTTTGCTTTTTAGACAAAAGTCTTGATCCATTAGGCACCAAGTAAACGCAGACCCATTTTTATGGCATAGTAAAAGTCTGGCCTATCACCCAGTTAGGGCCTGAAGCCCAAGTCAGTCGATATGGCTGTATAAAAGACATCATAAACGTGGCCTTCATGGTTTACATACTGTTACGTCTTCCTATGTTTTCTGTTCAGTTACAGTATATCTCAAAAGTGAGTACACCCTTAAGATTTTTGCAAATATTCTGTTATATCCTTTCAGGGGATAACATTATCCTACTGAAACTTTGATATAACTTAAAGTAGTCAGTGTGCTGCTTGAATAACAGTATAGATTTATTGTCCTTGAAAATTACTCAGTACACAGCTGTTAATGTCTAAACAGCTGGCAACAAAAGTGAGTACACCCCATAGTGAACATGTCCTAATTGTGCCCAATGATGTTGTTTTCCCGCCCTGGTGTCATGTGACTCGTTAGTGTTACAAGGATTCAGGTGTAAATGATAAGCATGGCTGTTAAATTTGGTGTTTTGGGCACAATTCTCTCTGAATGCTGGACAACATGGCACCTCATGGCAAGGAACTCTCTGAGCGGCTGAAAAAAAGGATTATTGCGCTTCACAAAGATGGCCTTGGCTATAAGAAGATTGCCAACACCCTGAAAATGAGTTGCAGCACAGTGGCTAAGATCATACAGCGGTTTTCCAGGACAGGTTCCACTCGGAAGAGGCCTCGCCAGGGTCGACCAAAGAAGTAGAGTCCACGTGCTCAGCGTCATATCCAGAGGTTGGTTTCCAAAAATAGACGTGCGAGTGCTTCCAGCATTGCTGCAGAGGTTGCAGAAGTGGGATGTCAGCTTGTCAGTGCCCAGACCATACGCCGCACACTGCATCAAATCGGTTTTTATGGCCGTCGCCCCAGACAGAAGCCTCTTCTGAAACCGATGCATAAGAAAGCCCGCAAACAGTTTGCTGAAGACAATGAATCCAAGAACATGAGTTACTGGAACCATGTCCTGTGGTCTGATGAGACCAAAATAAACCTGTTTGGGTCAGATGGTGTCCGGCGTGTGTGGCGGCACCCTGGTGAGGAGTACCAAGACAAATGTGTTTTGCCTACAGTCAAGCATGGTGGTGGCAGCATCATGGTCTGGGGCTGCATGAGTGCTGCCGGCACTGGGGAGCTGCATTTCATTGAGGGACACATGAATTCCAATATATACTGTGACATCCTGCAGCAGAGCATGATCCCCTCTCTTCGGAAACTGGGCCGTAGGGCAGTTTTCCAACATGATAATGACCCTAAACACACCTCCAAGATGACAACGGCCTTGCTGAAGAAGCTGAAGGTTAAGGTGATGGACTGGCCAAGTATGTCTCCAGACCTAAACCCAATTGAGCACATGTGGGGCATCCTCAAGAGGAAGGTGGAGGAGTGCAAGGTGTCCAACATCCGTGGGCTCCGTGATGTCGTCATGGAGGAGTGGAAGAAGATTCCAGAAGCAACCTGTGCAGCTCTGGTGAATTCCATGCCCAGGAGGGTTAAAGCAGTGCAAGATAACAATGGTGGTCACACAAAATATTGACACTTTGGGCACAATTTAGACATGTTCACTATGGGGTGTACTCACTTTTGTTGCCAGCTGTTTAGACATTAACAGCTGTGTACTGAGTCATTTTCAATGGACAATAAATCTATACTGTTATTCAAGCAGCACACTGACTACTTTAAGTTATATCAAAGTTTCATTAAGATAGTGTTATCCCCTGAAAGGATATGACAGAATATTTACAAAAATCTAAAGGGTGTACTCACTTTTGAGATATAGTGTATCTGTCTTCCCCAGGTGTTCATCGTTTTGCCCAGTCCACGTGTCCAATCATCAAATCCACCTGTGTTCCTGCCCTTGGAATCCTCACTCAGGTCCACCTGTGTCATCCAATCAATGTTCCCCCTGCCCCCTGAATAGGCCCTCAAAATAATTATTCAGTATATATATACTGTATACACTACCGTTCAAAAGTTTGGGGTCACTTAGAAAAGTCCTTATTTTTTAAAGAAAATCACAGTTTTTTTCAATGAAGATAACATTAAATTAATCAGAAATACACTCTATACATTGTTAATGTGGAAAATGACTATTCTAGCTGCAAACATCTGGTTTTTAATGGAATATCTACATAGGTGTGTAGAGGCCCATTTCCAGCAACCGTCACTCCAGTGTTCTAATGGTACATTGTGTTTGCTAATCGCGTTAAAAAGCTAATGGCTGATTAGAAAAACCTTGAAAACCCTTGTGCAATTACGTTAGCCCAGCTGAAAACGGTTTTGCTGGTTAGAGAAGCTATACAAATAGCCTTCCTTTGAGCTAGTTGAGTATCTGGAGCATCACATTTGTGGGTTCGATTATACTCTCAAAATGGCCAGAAAAAGAGACCTTTCATATGAAACTCGACAGTCTATTCTTGTTCTTAGAAATGAAGGCTATTCCATGTGAGAAATGGCCAAGAAACGGAACATTTCCTACAACGGTGTGTACTACTCCCTTCAGAGAACAGCACAAACAGGCTCTAACCAGAGTAGAAAGAGAAGTGGGAGGCCCCGGTGCACAACTGAGCAAGAAAACAAGTACATTAGAGTCTCTAGTTTGAGAAATAGACGCCTCACAGGTCCTGAACTGGCAGCTTCATTAAATGGTACCCGCAAAACGCCAGTGTCAACGTCTACAGTGAAGAGGCGACTCCGGGATGCTGGCCTTCTAGGCAGTGTGGCAAAGAAAAAGCCATATCTGAGACTGGCCAATAATAGGAAAATAATTAATATGGGCAAAAGAACACAGACATTGGACAGAGGAAGATTGGAAAAAAGTGTTATGGACAGACAAATCGAAGTTTGAGGTGTTTTGATCACACAGAAGAACATTTGTGAGACGCAGAACAAGTGAAAAGATGCTGGAAGAGTGCCTGACGCCATCTGTCAAGCATGGTGGAGGTAATGTGATGGTATGGGAATGCTTTGGTGCTGGTAATGTGGGAGATTTGTACAAGGTAAAAGGGATTTTGAATAAGGAAGGCTATCACTAAATGTTGCAACGCCATGCCATACCCTGTGGACAGCGCTTGATTGGAGCCATTTCCTCCTACAACAGGACAATGACCCAAAGCACACCTCCAAATTATGCAAGAACTATTTAGGGAAGAAGCAGGCAGCTGGTATTCTGTCTGTAATGGAGTGGCCAGGGGAGTCACCAGATCTCAACCCCATTGAGCTGTTGTGGGAGCAGCTTGACCGTATGGTACGCAAGAAGTGCCCATCAAGCCAATCCAACTTGTGGGAGGTGCTTCAAGAAGCGTGGGGTGAAATTTCTTCAGATTACCTCAACAAATTAACCGCTAGAATGCCAAAGGTCTGCAGTGTTTCCTCTATATGCATTTATTGGTGGCGGGCCGCCACGAATGAATTTCCTCCGCCACCAATTGATTCAGTCCACAAATGTTTTTTTGTTAAAAATTACAACAACAACAACAAAAATAATTTAGCTGATTAAAATATATCTGATCCTAGATCAGCGCTATAATGGATGTTGACTACAAGTGCACCTAAATCCACGCCTGTCTCTCTCTAACCGCTGATCCAAAATCAGATTAATGACATTAGGGCTACTCCTGATTGGTCTAAATGTGAACCGGCATGAGAACCGTGCAGACTCAACCATCCCCGCTCAGCTTCCGAAATGCTCGGGCGCCTGTGTTTTCTCCTCCCAAATAACGGGCTAAAAGTCACCGGTAGTACCATCTAAAAGATACAAAAAGCTGATCTAGCTAGCTAGGTGCACAAATAAGATATCACGTTAAATAACAGCGACAGATGGATGGATTTTTCAAGAAAAAAGATGTCCCAGACACTTCAAACATTGCTGAAGCTAGCAGTGGCTATGAGCGATACGAAACTGCATGGCTGGGTGTCGTATTGCAGGATTTAAGTTTCTCTATATATTTCGGGACGAGGAGCAGCATGGCATGGTCGGACCTTCCCAGCGGTGCCCTCGGGAACGAACGGTAAGCCTCGTTGATAGTAACGTAGCAGTGGTCTAGTATGTTAGCTCCTCTGCTGGGTAGGGCTGTTACGATTATTCGACGTCATCGACTACGTCAATACGTCGGTTGCCGTAAAATGCGTCGGTTAGTCGTAAAAAACTAAATGGCTGCGACCAGTGCAAACACGGAGGAAGAGCCGGCGGCTAAAAGACTTCGCCCACGATCGTCCAAAGTATGGGAGTACTTTACAAAAAAAGAAACCAATGGCAATGTGGTGGTCTGTAAACTGTGCAAAAATGAATTGTCCTATCACAGCAGTACGACCTCAATGAACGAGCACTTGAAGCGAAAGCATCCTGGAGCGCTTTGTGAAGACAGCCGCAAGCTAGCACCGTAAGTCAGCGTTGTATTTCTGTTCACTTTTCCGGCCGTGTATCAGTGAAAAATGGATAGCTACTAGCTAATGTCACACAAGCAATGTAGCTCACCACAGTTTGTATGTCTTGTCTTCTGGTGTTAGTAACGTTAGCTATGTAGCTGGCTAGCTACGGTAGCCTTACTAGCCTATTGTTATTGTGGTGCTCGCACCTACTGTACGTTATCTAGCTCGTAGCTCGCATGCTACGTTAGCATCAATTTAGCTATTCATAACATAGCAGCGAGAGTAAAGTTAGCTAGCCATGTAGCTACTAGCTAGCTATGTGTTGTGGTGATGGACAGACTTCTAAATGGCCATGTTGGCTAAACATAGCAGTGAGGTGGAAATTAAGGGGCCTACACATGATAAGAAATGTGTGCTTTTTTTATTTTCAGGAAGCAAAGCAGTGTGGAAAACTTTTTCCACAAAAAGAGCACAACTCCATGCACACCCCAGATGGCTGCTCAGCTTTCTAACAGCATCTTACAGATGATCGTCAAGGACATGAGACCTGTCGCTATTGTGGAGGGTCAAGGCTTTCGTGAGATGATCAACACATTTCACCCAGGGTACACACTTCCCTCCAGGCACCACTTCACAAATTTGATGGAGAAAAAATACGAGGCTACTATAGAGAGGGTGAAATCTGAAATAAAAAATAAAAAAATCACACTCACCACAGATGCTTGGACAAGTATTGCCACCGAGGCGTACTTAGGAGTCACCTGCCACTTTATATCTGAAGACTGGGAGATGACTTCATACAGTCTGACCACGATGCCGCTTGAGGAGCGCCACACAGCGGTAAACATTGCTGGCTGGTTGGAAGAGGCAGCAGAGAGGTTTGGTTTCTCTCTCAGTGATGATGTCCTGGCTGTTGTACATGATAATGCTGCCAATGTGGTGGCAGCTCTCAGGATCCTGGAAGAGAGGCATGGAGTTGCTTCACATCGATGTGCTGGCCATACAATCCAGCTGGTGGTCAACCACGCCCTGAAGAAGGACCCCCAGATAAGCAAGGCACTGGGGGCTGCAAGATGCCTGGTAGAACACTTCAAGCGGAGTGAGCTCGCCAGCAGCAAGCTCAAAGATAAACAAAAGCAATGGGGCACAGCTGAACATAAGTTGATCCAGGATGTGTCTGTAAGATGGAACAGTTCTTACTACATGGTGAGTCGCCTCTTGGAGCAACGGTGGCCGGTGACCGCAACCCTTTCAGACCATCATGTCACACAGCGACGAAAGCACTACCTGGACCTGAAAAATGACCAATGGACCCTACTGGAGGAACTGGAGCAAGTTCTCAAGCCCTTTGAGCAAGCCACTGTCTTCCTGAGTGGAGAGGCTTATGTCACAGTCTCTGCTCTACCTCCACTGGTAAAGGGCCTCCTGAAAACCACACAGAAAACATCCTTCGAGTCTGCTCCCATCAACTCGTTCCAAACAGCTGCAGCAAAGGAGATAGCTTCAAGGTGGAAGGACGAGGCCACATTCAGAGAAGATGGTCAAAATGTGTGTGTCATCGCTGCTGCCCTTGACCCCAGGTTCCGCAAGCTAAAGTTCCTGTCGTCAGAAGATATCCTAAAAGTGCAAGTCAAACTTCAGACTCTTGCACTTCAAGCCAAATTAAGAGAGAAGGAACAGCTTCAACAGGCAAGTGAATGAATGAATGAATGAAAGGTCTTTATTGTCATTGATATAGTACAGGTACCAAACAACGAAATTTGGGAGGGGGGGCTCCCCTGGTGCTAGGAAATAAAAATTAAAAAAAAGGGAAAGGAGCTGATTTACATAAATAAAGGCTATGTACACTATCCACTATACTATACTGTACAAATAAAACACTGTGCTGTACTCTATGCTATGCTATACCTATTCTAACATTTCCTATTCTCTGTGGGGCAGGATGGCTCAGCCAGTGCCCAGCCAGAAGCTTCAAAGAAGAGGACTAAGATGCCAGCTGGACACATTGCTAGGCTCAGACTCAGAGGAGCAGCACAGCAATGAGGAAGACAATGCCCAGGAAAGAAACAGCGAGGACAGTGACACCGACACTGACATTGTGAGGAATGAGGTGTTAGTTTATTTTGGAGAACAAAACGTTTCAAGGGATAAGAGCCCCCTACACTGGTGGAAGGAAAACGCAGCACGGTTCCCCTCCCTGGCTATGCTGGCCAAGTCCTACCTGTCTGTCCCTGCAACGTCCACTCCGTCTGAAAGGCTCTTTTCAGCTGCTGGGAACATCGTTTCAAAAAAAAGAGCAAGCCTGACCTCTAAGCATGTGGACATGCTCACATTCCTCCACAGTAATGCCTAAGGTGGAGGGGGGAGAAGGGAGAGAGCTAAGGGGGGAGGGGGAGAGCAGAGAGAGGGGGAGAATGTTATGTTTGTTATTGAGATTGTTATTGTTAAAGATTGTTACTGAGAGGTATACAGTATTCCGGTTAGAATTTTACTTTTTTACAGAATTTACTGCATTACTTGCACTTTTCCTTTTACTTGAAGTTAACTTTTATATTTTATAATATTATATTTTATGTTGAGATTGTTATTGTTAAAGATTGTTACTGAGAGTATACGGTATTCCGGTTAGAATTTTACTTTTTTACAGAATTTACTGCATTCCTTGCACTTTTCCTTTTACTTGAAGTTAACTTTTATATTTTATAATATTATATTTTATGTTGGACTGTAAGAAAGAGAGGATCTTTTTTGTTGTGTGGAATATTGCCCTGCAGTGCAAGAATAATTGAATAAAATACTGAAATGTTGATAAGAGAAGTTTTTGACATTTATTTTGGGAAAATTAAGTGATACATTAATCGAACAGTAAAAAAATAATCGTTAGACTAATCGTTCAATTAGTCGCTAGACTAACCGAATAATCGGCAAAATATTCGTTAGATTAATCGTTAGAAAAATAGTCGTTTGGGACAGCCCTACTGCTGGGATACATACAGAGTCTAGAGTGTAGACAAATGGGTCTATAGCAGCTAGGTAACATTAGTCCTGTATCAGAGTTGTGTTGTTGGGTCTTGTAGCAGGGTTAGCTATAGCAGCTAGGTAACATTAGCCCTGTATCAGAGTTGTGTTGTTGGGTCTTGTAGCAGGGTTAGCTACAGCAGCTAGGTAACATTAGTCCTGTATCAGAGTTGTGTTGTTGGGTCTTGTAGCAGGGTTAGCTATAGCAGCTAGGTAACATTAGTCCTGTATCAGAGTTGTGTTGTTGGGTCTTGTACAGTTGCTCAAAATGCAGATAAGAGAAAGTATAGGCTAATATCAAACAACAATCCTAGAGATGACTAACTCAAACGTACGCATAACTAAATAAAAGCAGGCCAACTAACGACAGCTACACGCCCTCAACTGGGAACATAAAGGATAAATGAATTTTGCAATCGAACGTGTCCTACAGCGACAGCTGGTCGTGCAAATGAGGATCTGGGAAGATTTTTGTAGCTTTTTTTTTTTTGCCATCCTCCCTCTAGTTTGAAATTCGGTCATTGTTTTGAGCGCGCGTGCATGCGGGAAAAAAATTCGCGCACGCGGACAGAGCTATCCGCCACCAATGGAAGAATTCCTGGAGGAAACACTGGTCTGCAATGCTGTAATTGCTGCAAAGGGAGCATTCTTTGACGAAAGCAAAGTTTGAAGGACAAAATTATTATTTCAAATAAAAAATAATTATTTCTATCCATGTCAATGTCTAGACTATATTTTCTATTCATTTTGCACAAAATTGTCTGGGTGACCCCAAACTTTTGAACGGTATATAGCCTACTTCAATATACATTATATCAGACAAATGCTAAATGACACATATCATTTGAATGTAACCTCTTTTAATTAACAATAGGCTATACAAGTAGCCAACATCTTGGTAAAAAAAGGAAAATAAATTGGGACATTATATGAAAATATTTATGGAAGTCTCATATCACTATAGAAGCTGTAACAAAACATGTACTGAAACTCACTGCTCACTGACCCAGTCCTATGCCTATCATACTCTAAACACTTGAACTTCACTCTCAGCATGGAGGGCAAATGCCTAAGATAGGCTATCAAAATAAAATATCTGAACCTCAGTCCCAATTTATACTTCTGCGTCAAATTTACGTGCGGCTACGCCGTAGCCTACGCAAGGGCTCTCCCAATTTATAGTTCTGCGTTGGTCGGTCTGTGTCGCGTTGGTCAGTGTACTCATAGCGGCATAACAGCGATTTTTTTGTTATGCTTGTTGTAAAGAAAATGTCTATAATGCATTGAAATGGGGGTTAGGATATGCTGTATGGTTGATGGTAGGGATGTCCCGATCCCATTTTTTCACTACCGATACCGATACCTGGGCTTCAGGTATCTGCGATACCGATACCGATCCGATATTTGAATTTATTGTTTTACTCCTGAATAATAACAAATACTTCCCCAGTATAGTCCACAGTTGGCTATTAAAGACTGCCAGCCTTTATTCAAGCAACAAAAACAGTACTCTGCAGTACTCAGTGACCAACTGGTTTACAGTTAAAACTATTTAAACAGCAGCATTCAGCATTGTAGAAAATATAGAGTTACTGTCTGATTTCTAGTTTTAGTGCCTTCATGTTTTTATTCTATTTATCTTCTCTTACAAATGGTAAAATCAATTATAGCACCCTTTTTAAAAGTGTAGCCTAGTGACGCTGCTGGTGAGACCAGAAACCAGTCCCAGAATCAAAGGGGTGTCAACAATATCTGCTTTTCGTTTTTTTCATAACAGGCAACTTGTTTTAAGTACCACTCGATATAATATACAACAGTTTAACGATCACTAAATACTTATAATCTGTGGGTTGGATTCACTGTTGCCAGAGGCTACCGGTAAGTGATACCTGGCTTGTAAACATAATTTTGTTTTAGAACGAAACGTTAGGCACTAGCTGTTAGCAGCGTTTTTAGCAGTCACCATTCAACATTGATACAAACAAACATTCAAATACTCGTGTCGTCTTGAATTTTTTTCCGATTTCAATGTATGACGCATCATTTGAAAGCTTACCATCTGTAGTTTCAGACTATGTAAACAACCGAAAAATTACGTAAACAAATGGTTTATGATTTCACCAGCTAGCATCATGACATTGTGAGACTCATTACACACAGGTAGCTACTAGCCAACTCTCATGCTCGTGACCACTGACTACTACTGTTGTCATCACGTGAGTGACACGCCGGATCGCGAGCCCCAGATCGCTGCCTATTTTTTTTCTGGTGCGATCTGCGATCCAGCATTCAGGACCAATATCGCGGCGATATGCGATATCAATATCGGAACATCCCTAATAATAGCTTAGATTTATATAGCGCCTTTCTCAAACCCAAGGACGCTTAACAGATTTCATAGACAGAAAGTCAGACAGACAGAACAGAAAAACAAAGCAAAGAAACAAAGACATCGAGAGTGACAAAACTAGACTAGGAGCCAAAGGCCTTAGAGAACAAGTGGGTTTTGAGGGCTGATTTAAAAGTGACCAGGGTAGGGGCATTGCGGATTGCTGTGGGGAGAGAGTTCCAGAGGGTGGGAGCTGCCACACTGAAAGCTCTGCCCCCGAAGGTCCGTAGGTTGGTGCGGGGGGTGGAGAGTAGGCCCATGCCTAAATACCTAATTTAAACCAGCTACTCCATAGAGTGTCCACCCTGAGATTGGGAGGTTGTGAGTTCGATCACCAGCCGAGTCATACCAAAGACTATTAAAATGGTACCCGATGCCTCCCTGCTTGGCACTCAGCATTAAGGGTTGGATTGGGGGGGGTAAGACCCTGCGACATACCAGGGTCATGTCCAGGGGGTGTACTTGTATCAAGCCACCACATGCTACGGAAACAGGAGATAGGCTCCTGCCCTAAGAGACATTAGACTCTGCTGCCTCATACCTACGACCGAATCATAGCCGTGCTGATATTCAGTATAACAGTACGTATGTGATATTGCTTTGTTGTGGATATAATTGATTCTTAATAGATTTAGTAGAACTTACAAAGCACAAAGAGCTTAGATCAATTGTCTCCAAAGAGGCCTTTTATTATGCCAAGTTTACATGAGCGCAGCAGCAAGAAGCAAGCAGAAAGCAAAAAGCCCCCAACGATGGGTGGGACTCATATTTATAGAACTGTCCTTGGTCATGAGGTCACTATTCTTGGGAACCAATCATATTATACAAATCTGTGATTACACAAGTTATGGGCCATGTCCATAGTCAGAATTGTTCACTGCGCCACAGATCTTGGCACATCCCTTTCAGGAAGGAAATGGGCCTTCCTTGAGTGCTAGATTTCGCCCCTACTTTGGAGAGACTTACATTTAATTTTATAATAATAATTTAGCCATTTAGCAGACGCTTTTATCCAAAGCGACTTACAATTACGAATTACAGGGACATTCCCCCTGGAGTAACTGAGGGCTAAGTGCCTTACCCAAGGGCACACTAGTAGTGGTGTGGCTTCAGGCGGGATTTGAACTCACAACCTTCCGATCACAAGTCCAACTCACTATCCACTAGACCACCACTACCCCTACACATTTCTCAGTATAACATGATATAAAACCACTACAGCTTAAATAAGTCAGCACACAGGCTTCAAATCATACTGGCTAAATCCTAGCCTCGTTCTAACCAGTTTGTGCTTTGACAACAAGCTGGTTACTTGTGTAACAACCAAGCGTGCAAAACCTGGCCCCTGAACTTGCTTTGGTAAAGAACTGCTGGCTGTGTTGGTTAGTCCACCGCTACTAGCATCCGCCATTGTTATCAGCTAGCTGGAGTTAGCTAGCGTTACCTAGCAACGAAATGATCAAATGTGTTTAATTTCATGTCTCAATCCAGTTACTTACTGTTGGTTGATTGGCTGTTGTAACTGCAGCTGGGTCTTGAATAGGAGGAGTTGCTGCGCGTATCAAGTCCTTCCTGAAAATGCAGAATTGATTGTGCCTCATTCATAATAATACAGTCAGCTGCACATTGGAAGATCGGGACTGACTTGGGATGGACCTCGGTTGTTAAAACCAAACTCTTTATGAAGGACACAAGATGCTTTACAGCGCAATTTGCATGACTTGGTTTGTTTGTCATAGCTGCAGCTAACGTAGCTAAAGAGGGTGGGCAGCTGCCTGCTTCTGCTCACTGGTTAGGGGCGTTACCTAGCAACCTGGGGAGGGCTGTTACCTAGCAACCTGGGGAGGGCTGTTACCTAGCAACCTGGGGAGGGTTCTAACACAAGGTTCAATGTGATTAGTCTAATACAACGAGGTCCTGCGATGACACAACATTACATTACGTTAATTCTTCCTAAACAGATCTGAATAAATAACATGTGACATACAGTAAAAGGTGTATGTTAGTGCATGTGGCCTTTAGGTCCTCTAGTTCCATACACACACCGGGGCTAACATGAATAAATAACATGTGAAATACAGTAAAAGGTGTATGTTAGTGCATGTGGCCTTTAGGTCCTCTAGTTCCATACACACACCGGGGCTAACATGAATAAATAACATGTGAAATACAGTAAAAGGTGTATGTTAGTGCATGTGGCCTTTAGGGCCTCTAGTTCCATACACACACCGGGGCTAACATGAATAAATAACATGTGACATACAGTAAAAGGTGTATGTTAGTGCATGTGGCCTTTAGGGCCTCTAGTTCCACACACACACCGGGGCTAACATGCGCCATACTGGACGCTACTAGAATAGGCTACAAAAGAACCAACGCATTTGCCTTTGGCCAGTTAAAGTTATTATTCATCTGGCTAATATCTTAGTTGTCCTTACCTGCGACGCGATGCTTTATTTAATCACACTCCGGGAGCGTCGAGCTGCATACGCTGTCTTGCATAAGGAGAATGGAATCAACCTTTGATCAGATAGAATGAAAATGCTGCTCTGACAAAAACACACACTGTCGTCTTTTGATGACGTCATCAATTGGCGTTTCACTTTCTTCATACAGGGATAGGCACATCCAGCGGAAAATAAACACACGTCTCAGAATGATTACAAAACTAAAGATGATACAAATTAATTGTATCTATTCATTATTTATCAACACTTCGTAACATAAGATTAGAAAACTGTAGACCGGTGTCAAGGACCCCAATTGAAATAAGCCAGTGGCTTTCTTGGGTTTTTATCCTTTTAGTTTGACCTTGTATGTAATATGTACTTTCATGTACCTACTTCTGCAAACATTCTAATAAAGTTTTCAATCAATCAATCAATCAAGTCCTCAGACACAAAGGACCAAATACTTTACGGCAAGCAACAATAACAATGAACAATTAGCAATGCAATGCAATACGAGTTATACGACTACTACTACTTATAATAATAATAATAATAATAATAATAATAATAATAATAATAATAATAATAAAAGAAAAAGAAAACAGAATAGCAGCAGAAACTCAACAAAAAAACCAACCACATCAGACAGGCCAACACCCTCCCAACATTCAAACAGGCCCTCAAAACCTCTTCAAGCTGGCCTTCACCAGTTAACCCTCTCCCCCCCTCCCCTTCCCATGTGTCCCCAGCACTACCTCAATTAGGCCCCTATACTTTCTTCTATTTACCTTTTGTTTCTTTGTATTATTACTACTCGATGTTTTCAGTTTGTAAAGCGTCTTTGAGTGTCTAGAAAAGCGCTGTATAAGTCTAATGTATTATTATTATTATTATTATTATTATTATTATTATTATTATTATTACATGTAGTGATCCTTCCTGGTTCTCACTGAGACATGGACCACAGGGAACAAGGCTACTCCAGCAGCCTTCTCTGCTCCTCTCAGGCCCCAGGGTTTGAAGTGATCTAATGGCGCTTTTCCATTATACGGCCCGGCTCGGCTCGGCTCAGTTCGCTTCGGCACGCTTTTGAACAGTTCTGGATATTCATAGCTTTCAGTCACGTGGTTTCTTCCCTAGCAACCACCAACCTGACGGGCAAAAAGTATCATAGCAACATCGCTCAACATGGCTGCCTACTATTTAGACCACCTCACCCATGAAGAACTATCAAGATACACGACGGTGATAGGAGTGGAGGATTGACACCATTCAAATAGTGTTGGATTCCCTGTCTTCTACTCTATCCGGACACGTTGGAATTATTATCATAACCCCCGGAGAATCAAAGTTATTGACCTGCAAAGGGTGCCTCCTTGACCGGCTTTTCCCGTGAATAACACCGGTTATGGAGGTGGTACAAACATAATACTATTATTGCTAAATTCACCATCAGTATACGGTCATTTTGAGCCCTTAACCACCGCGCTGACACCCCGAGAAGATATACTTTTAATATGAAACTCGATCAACCAGGCGTTCACCGGCTGCTGGACGAAACTCCCAACTCCCGCTGTCAGCGAGGCGAGGGAATATTTATATCCGGGAATTCGCTCCTTGCTGTGTCCACGGTGATAGGAGTGGAGGATCGACTCCATTCAAATAGTGTTGGATTCCCTGTCTTCTACTCTATCCGGACACGTTGGAATTATTTTCCTAACCCACGGAAAATCAAAGTTATTAACCCGCAAAAAGTGGGTTTTGCCCGTGGGTTTTGCCCGCAAAAAGTGCCTTTTGCCCGTCAGGTGGGCGTTCCACTATGCTGTGACGTCACATGAAAGCTATGAATTGGCGCGTGAGTCATTTCGCCTAGTCTAAACTCTAATTTAAGATATCTGTAATAACATTTCGACTAGGCAGAATGAAAGTTAAAGATATCACCAATTTGAGATATCAATCATTAAAATGAATTTCAAGATATCTATAACTTTATAATAGATATCTACAATTAAATTACGACTATTCCTAATTCCAGTTTGAGATATCTACAACTTCATTCAAGATATCTTCAACTTAATTTATGATATCTTAAAGGACAATGTAGATATCTTGAATTAATGGGAATTAAAGATATCTTGAACTGGAATTATGACTAGTCAGAATGAAACCGTAGATATCTGAAACTGTAATTACAACTAGTCATAATTCAGTTGCAGATATCGGCAATGTGAATAGCTGATATCTACAACTGAATTGTAGATATCTGTAATGACAAACCCCATACACTTGAATGGCAAAATAAACTAGTCAAAATATAATTACAGATATCTCAAATGTGAGTTTCGATTAGTCAAAATATATTTAAAGATATTTTGAATTTGAGTTTTGACTAGGCAAAATGATGTTGCAGATATCAGTAATGAATATCCATTGTAGCTAATAAATGTTAAAACGGCTTGCCATACACAACCACACTTTCACATCGTTCTCATTCCTTTTCTACAACAAAACAACAACAACACAAATCCTCCTCGAAGTCGATTCCCCGTTTCACACTTCAGCAGAATGCAGTTCGGTTTAGAGATGATTAAGCGAGTCTCGTTCAGATTTCAATCCAGAATGAAACAAACAACAAACAAATGAAAAGTGAATGAGAGACGTGACGTCAGACCCGCGCGCGACTTCCTCTCACCTCTGCGTTTTCTATTTCGCATTGACGTCACTCACTTTCACTGTGTGGCTGTCTGCTGTGGGCAACACAACTTCCTCTACAGTAAAAGCAACAGCATATCACAGGCCTGCAGATAAAGTTAAATCAAGTATAGTGATATTTTCCTCCATGGAGACCTCTAATAATGAATACTAGGCTAATTGATCGTATTTATACTGTACGTATATAGTGCCTCTCAAGACACCCGAAGTGCTTTACTTGTGTATCAGGTGGCCAAACAAAGATGAATAAAGCTGCATGAACCACGTATGTCTTGTTCTCATCAGCAGTATTCTAATCTCTCTTCCTCTGTCACTCCCTCTCTTCCTCCCTCTCCCTCTGTCACTCCCTCTGTATCTGTCTTCCTCTCCCTCTCTTCCTCCTTCTCCCTCTGTCACTCCCTCTGTATCTGTCTTCCTCTCCCTCTCTTCCTCCCTCTCCCTCTGTCACTCCCTCTGTATCTGTCTTCCTCTCCCTCTCTTCCTCCTTCTCCCTCTGTCACTCCCTCTGTATCTGTCTTCCTCTCCCTCTCTTCCTCCCTCTCCCTCTGTCACTCCCTCTGTATCTGTCTTCCTCTCCCTCTCTTCCTCCCTCTCCCTCTGTCACTCCCTCTGTATCTGTCTTCCTTTCCCTCTCTTCCTCCCTCTCCCTCTGTCACTCCCTCTGTCTCTGTCTTCCTCCCTCTCCCTCTGTCTCACTGTCTGTCTTTGTTAGTGCAGGTGCAGAGACGGCCTTGACTTCCTGACACAGGCTGGTGGGGGAGTGACTCTCATACAGGGAGGCAGAGCACTCACTTTACTCACTCTGGAATAGCCTCCCCCCCTCCACGTCAGATCTGCCCAGAGCGTCGAGGCTTTTAAAACCTTAGCTAAAACCTACCTCTTCTCCCTGGCCTTTGACCTCAGTTGAGCCTGCCTCCCAACAACATACTGCACTTTTCTGCACTTTTATTTCTGCACCTGTTGTTATTCTGTATTGCACCTTGTTTTTGTATATTTTTATTTCTTGTTTTCTTTTGACTATAGTGTTGTATCTGTTAAGCACTTTGGTCTGCTGTTTGTCGTTGTAAATGTGCTATACCACTATGGGGTCTAGAGCCTTCAGCCACTCTGCCCCCCGTCTCTCTGGAACTCTCTTCCACAAGACATCCGCAATATTGACTCTCACTCCACCTTCAAAACCTGCCTGAAAACCCACCTTTTTAAACTGGCGTATTTTTAATTGATGGTTGTTTTTAAGTCTTTTGTTTTGTCTTGTTTTGTTTGTTTTTGTTTGTTTGAATCACTGTTTTAACCTGTTTGAATATGTTGCTTGTTTTTAAATGATGCTCTGTAAGGTGTCCTTGAGTGCTCTGAAAGGCGCCTATAAATAAAATGCATTATTATTATTATTATTATTATTATCATTATATAAATAAACCTGACTTGACCTGTCTTGATTTACTTCGCAGCCTCGCCTCTCACTTGCATGTCTGGTTCCTCGTACCCCCTCCGTATGACATATGGGTTGAACCGTGACCTGTAATGTACTTGTGGTATATTTTGACACACACACACACTCATAAACTGTATATACTGTATAGGCCTGTAGAATTTGTCTTATTGCACACACAATCATGCCTGTGGGGGTTACACCTTTTTTAGGCCATTGTTGCATTCCTAAAGGGGGGTTTCATGATGGCCATCCGTTTGTCCTAAACCACATTGTCCCCACATGCTCATTTCAAAATGGCCGCCTATCTTCCTGTGACTTTTAAACTGAGTGACACTGTGTGTAGCCTGACCCCTTTCCACACCTTGGTCATTGGGGGTATAAAGGTGAGGACAAAACACCAAGGGACCATCAGAGAGAAGTGCTGTCATCTGTAATTTGGATTAATAAATAGTCTCAAAACTCTGAAGTTTTACTCGTGATCTATTTCAACCAAACTCTTTAAAGTCAAGATACTGCATACTCTTCTCCCCTATAAGAGGGGAACTCTGAAGCTGCGTCTTCAGACATGTGCTCAACCGACTCTTGAACTCTGTCTGACCTCGGTTTTGTGTCTGTCTCTTGCTTTGCGAGCAATAAAATAATCACTTAACTCATATCGTGGTGTACTCATATCTTTATTTCTTGAACTACATCTCTAAAGAGGCAGTATTGCAGAGTGGTTTACCCTAGACTATTTACCATAGGATTCATCAGCGTTAACTCTATCAGTGCTGCTTGCATCATAACTTATCCTTTATAGGACGAGATTCCTGGAATTCCAGGAGCAGCGTTCTGATTACAAGCTACTGCATACATCATTTGTTTACAAAATCTCTGGTTAACAAAAACATGAACCACACAGTAAAGAGTCCTTGTTGCTTTGGTTATGAAGAGGTGCAACACTTGCTCTGCTCTCATAAAGGCCTTTAGGAGTCATAATAATCATAGGGGGGGGGTAGTGGTGGTCTAGTGGATAGTGTGTTGGACTTCCGATCGGAAGGTTGTGAGTTCAAATCCCGCCTGAAACCACACCACTACTAGTGTGCCCTTGAGTAAGGCACTTAGCCCTCAGTTACTCCAGGGGGACTGTCCCTGTAATTCGTAATTGTAAGTCGCTTTGGATAAAAGCGTCTGCTAAATGGCAAAATTATTATTAAAATTATTAATCATAGTCAAGGAGAACATTACATTACATTACATTACAGTGATGTTAAATGTTCCTTATCTGTATGTTTCTGGCCATAAAACTCAAACTCAAATCTTAAGTAGAAGAGCACATTTATTTAATTTCTCATCTTCACAACAACTTAAAGAGACATTACAGTACTTGATAATGTTGCAATAATAAATATATTCATGGTAACAGATACACCCATTTCAGTTTAAAAAATGAATAAATAACATGAAATCATTTTACATTGTAAAGCTTTTAACACTGAAAAGATGACATTATTGGCAATAAAATAGGGCTAATGTTGACAAAAAATACTGGAGGCATCAATAAATAGATAGATTAATGTATAAATAAATAGTCCTGAGTTAGTGCAACAATAAATATAATAAAGGTAAAACATGTTTCATGTTTCAATAAATAGTTATTATTAAATAGTCCTCAACACACACACACACACACACACACGCACACACACACGCACACACACACACACACACACACACACACACACACACTCACACACACACACACACACACACACACACACACACACACACACACACACACACACACACACACACACACACACGTTATTGGCTGGTAGATCTGAGGTTTGCCGCCAGCAGGTCGAGTCTTCGCAGGTGCGCGAGCACCACTGTCCTGACGTCATCCCACGCGCTCGCGCTGTATTCCTGTTTGGGTAAAATACACAACCGTTACATTTACAAATGCTACAGATACGTTTATATATATGGAGGAGGAAGGGGAGTCACTGTGAGTAATGTATTTATAAACTAGCTGATTAGCTGAAGGTTTCTCACCTTGTCTTTCAAACTGTTGTTCAGGTGTTTGAAGTGCACGTGCATCTTCTTGTTCGCCCTTTTGACAGACGCTGATGACGTTCGTTTCAGAGCCTTTACCTGTGTTGGAAAGACACACTAATGAGTCATATTTCATATTCTGACTCCTCTCTGCATGAGTGCCTGGTAGGCAGGGTGATACCAGAGTGTTGTGGTTGAGACAGGTGGACTCACGCATTGCTGCAGTTCCGAGGTCTGCCGGTAGAGGGCGTTCTCAAACGTGTCCATCTGTCTGTCGTCCCCCGCCTCGCTGCTCGTGTACCGGCCGCTGCCGTACAGCTTCATCACGGCGGTCAGAGTCTGAGACATGAAGATGGTCTTGTCTTCGGCCTGGAGGACGAGGGAGGGATATTATTATAATCATGAATATGAATATGAATATTATCCTTATTATTATTATTATTATTATTATCATTATCATTATTATTACTACTAGTATTACTCTTATTATCATTGTCATTATTATAATTATTATTATTATTATTATTATTATTATTATTATTATTATTATCATAAGTATTATTGTTATCATTATTATTATTATCATGATCATTATTATTACTACTAGTATTACTCTTATCATTGTCATTATTATTATTATTATTATTATTATTATTATTATTATTATTATTAGTACTAGTAGTAGTAGTAGTAGTAGTAGTAGTAGTAGTAGTAGTAGTAGTAGTAGTAGTAGTAGTAGTAGTAGTAGTAGTAGTAGTAGTAGTAGTAGTAGTAGTAGTAGTAGTAGTAGTAGTAGTAGTAGTAGTAGTAGTAGTAGTAGTAGTAGTAGTAGTATTGTTCTATAGTCTATAAGGAGTATCTTAAGAAGGAGTGTCTTACCGCAGAATGAAGGACGAGGCTGTATTGCTTCTCAGGGAAATCTGTCATTGTATCTCGTGGGACCTCATCACCCTAAAATGCCCAAAAAAACAAAACAGGTTTGAAGCTGAAGTTTAGTTCATAGTTTATATTCCATATGTTGAAACCAGACTGTACAACACCATAGTTCATATTCCATATGTTGAAACCAGACTGTACAACACCATACTTCATATTCCATATGTTGAAACCAGACTGTACAACACCATAGTTCATATTCCACATGTTGAAACCAGACTGTACAACACCATACAATCATTCAACACACAAGCAGTAGGCCTGTGTTGTGTATGGGCAGTACACACTAGAATAGACAATAGATAATAGTGTGTGTGTGTGTGTGTGTGTGTGTGTGTGTGTGTGTGTGTGTGTGTGTGTTTGCGAGTGAGTGAGTGAGAGTGTGTGTGTGTGTGTGTGTGTGTGTGTGTGTGTGTGTGTGTGTGTGTGTGTGTGTGTGAGTGTGTGTGTGTGTGTGTGTGTGTGTGTGTGTGTGTGACCCTACCATTCGCTCCAGCATGGTGATGGTGTGGTTACTGAACACCTGGAACATGCTCTGAGACCCCCTGCTCGGCGTCTTCATCCACGTGCATCCGCTGGCAGCGTTCCATCCGCAGGCGGTCAGAACCAGGAGCATCCACAGCTTGGCTGACTCCATACTTGTAGTTCTCTATCTGTCCACAACTGGCGCTAGAGCAACAGGTAACCTCCGGCTCCGATAGAGACTCTCCGAATTCACTTGTTTGTTCGGAATGAAAGAAAGCTGGCTGCAAAGTCTTACGAGGCTGAAGAGGATCGTTCTTGAGCGGTTTGCTTTCCAAATGAGTTGTGCCATGCTCCCGTCTGCCCAGGACATTTATACCAGAACAGTTGTTTCCGAAGTGAAAGCTGGAATTCCCGACAAGCACACACTTTCACACCTGAGCGAACGCGGAAAGGACAGGTGAATGTTCATATTCTAGTTCGATCCTCTTAGACCTTTTCGATTGATTAACACTGATAGGAACGTCATATAATCCAACTCCTTTTAGACAATCGACGCACGCAAAGAATGATAAACAACAACAACACAAATAATCAATGTTTAACTGTTATCAGTTTTATCTTATCCTTTCATATTAGATTATGCATTAATTAGCACATCAATACATTTGCCCATTTTCTTTATATATATTGTATATTGTATATTGTTGTTATCGAAATATATATTAACCAATTGTCTTACACACTTTACATTGCGTTTCTCTTTGAGCAGGTAATATGTTGAATTCTGCAACGCAACATAGGCTACGTTTTTACAATTTAGTTATTAGAGTTGATTGTTTTCTATTTAAGTAAAGTCTCCTGTTTGATTTGAACCATTCTTGTCTCAAACAATAATGCATTATGTTGCCTAACTAGAAATGCAACACCTTCTCCTTTGCGCACAGAAACTGGAAGCAGTACAGTGGAAGCGGTGGTGGTTGTGGTCGTGGGAACAATATTATCAACACACTGTATTTCGGTTCACTTCGAAATGAAACATGACTGATTGACAATGTGCGTGAAATAATGCAGTTATCTGATGAATATGCTATATTTATTGTGTATATCATATTCATGAGGTAACTACATTATTTCACACACACATTGTCAATCAGTCGTGTTTCATTTGAAGTCGTAGTCGAAATACAGTGTGTTGAATGACTCCCATAAAATATAAATAAATGTATTATCATTATTATTGTTAGCTCCGCTAGAACGAGAGACGTAGAAAGACATCGTCATCCCCACTACCCCCTGTACATTTTCTCTACTGTAATTAAAAATAAATTAATAAATAGGCCTAATAATACTTCTCCGTTCTTCTAGCATTGTGACTGTTAATGGCCGCTGGTCCTAGATTTGTTTTTTCATATCATGACTGATGGATACATGACACACTTATTTACAATTACAAAATGTCATTTTAGACTAAAGTAGGCCTATTTGTTGTGAGTCGCTTTGGATGAAGGCAGCTGCTAAATGTCTAAAATGTAAAATAAAAACGTAAATAAATGGTGTGGCAGTTATGAGGTTCATAGTTACCCAGTGAGCAATAGACGTCTTTTCAACCTCGCGTCTAGAATATAAACCAATATAGACCAGCTATATTACGGCTATATTTTCTACTTATCTTAAATGCATGAAAACCGTTATTAAACCCCTCTAAACTGTCAGAATACGTCCCAGACGTCATGTAGTATGAGATTCCATGTAGTCTAGCATAGTTATTCATGCGGAAGTGGTGGTTTAAATTGCGTCTATACGTCGCTGTCCTTTAACCCAGATAAATGCGGTCTGTGTCTAAACCTGTTTTAGTCTAGCAGCACGTTGAGTTTAAATTAATACCCTAAACGCCTGTAGATTGTCAAAATATGTACCAGACCGTCATTTAGTCTGAGATTCCATGTAGTCTAGCATAGTTATTCATGCGGAAGTGGTGGTTTAAATTGCGTCTATACGTCGCTGTCCTTTAACCCAGATAAATGCTGTCTGTGTCTAAACCTGTTTTAGTCTAGCAGCACGTTGAGTTTAAATTAATACCCTAAACGCCTGTAGATTGTCAAAATATGTACCAGACCGTCATTTAGTCTGAGATTCCATGTAGTCTAGCATAGTTATTCATGCGGAAGTGGTGGTTTAAATTGCGTCTATACGTCGCTGTCCGGAGATAAATGCGGTCTGTGTCTAAACATATTTTCTACTTATCTCAAATGCATTAAAACCGTTATTAAACCCATTCTATTGTCCTTACGCTCTACTCTATGACTATGAGGCTGGGAAGACAAATCGGCAACACACTACATGAACTGAATTTAGATTATATAGAAAAATAGTCATAGTACCTGGTGTTGATGACTGCAGAGGAGAGTCTATCATTGTAGAGTCATCAGTGGCTTTTCAAACAAAGATCAAAGCACATGAACAACTTTAAACAGGAACAAGTAGCACAGAATGAGAGGAAAGACCAGTTATATTTTCAAAATACAAACGCATTGCTTACAGGCATATTCTTCGTTGTCCTTTTCTTTTAATTCAAAGAGGTCCATAGAAACTGATCGTTAAAAGGAAATATCGTTAAAATGTGCTTTCTTAAATACAAAAAACGTCACATAATAATCGCATTACGTTTTGCTACATGTAACCGGTTGGTTATTATTTCCAGTTTGCGGTTAATGTAATTTTGGTTAACAAATGCTTTCTTTCGCTACGATTGGAGACGGGTTACCACGTGACCATGGGAAGTATTGAATTTCCCGGTTGGAACAGTGAAAAGTAGTATTTTTGGGATGTTTTGTACATTGGCACTACATTATTATTGTTAAAACACTATTCCGCTAATACCATTATTATTATATAGTGGAATGCCTATAGAAACTATTGTTGTGGTTAAACCGTGACCTACATTGACGTGCCAGAGAATGACTACCCTCCCTCGAAACCATCGCGGGTATCGCTTCTCGGCCTTTTAGCTAAGATCAAGTGTATCTGTTCTTATCAGTTTAATATCTGATACGTCCCCTACCCGGGGACGTTATATTAAATTGTTTTTTGGAGCAGGGAGATGGAATAGGGGCTTGCTCCGTCCACACCACGCATCGACCTGGTATTGCAGTACCTCCAGGAACATATTATTTCAACGGCATTTCAAGGTCTAAATATAGGCCAAATTGGAAATTGAAACAACGTCTATGTTTAGACGTTGAAATGTTGTTGAAACATAGACAGGGAAACAACGTCTATGTTTCAACGGCATTTCAACGTCTAAACATAGACGTTTTTTAAATTTCCAATTTGGCGGATATTTAGCCTCGATTTCGCCTAGACGTCTACGGGCCATTTAGACGTTGTTTAGACGTCTAATCAACGTAAAATTGCTCACTGGGTAGTTATGTTCTAGAAGAATCGTCATAGTTTTACTGTAGCAGAGCACATGCTCCAATTTATTCAACCGAAAGTAAATAGCTATTTTTAAATTTGTATTGTTTATTTAGCAATTTACTGGACAGGGACAATACACATAAATCAACATATCAGTTTACACATCGATGTAAATGTGTCTGACCTAGCTATGGCGCTAATAATAATAATGCATTCGTTTGTATAGCGCTTTTCTCAGTACTCAAAGACAATACATTCCACGGAGAGAACAATAATAGTATCTAAAATTGGTTAACGTTTTGATGTGATTTAAATAGAAAACAATTAACTCTAATAACTCAATTGTAACAACGTAGCCTCACGATGTTGCGTTGCAGAATAAGTGTGGAAGTCCCGACAAGCACGCAATTTCACACCTGAGCGCTCGCGGAAAGGACAGGTATACGAAATACAATATAATATAATATATAATATATATTAATATAATACAATCGAAAAGTTATATTTTTACAACTGGTTATTAATAGATATATTTCGATAACATCGAAATATATTGTATATATTGTAAATGTATTTTTAAATAATGTATGTAAAGCACTTTGAATTGCCCTGTTGTATGAAATGTGCTATACAAATAAACTTGCCTTGCCTAACATAATGAAAATGGGCAAATGTATTTATTTGCTAATGAATGCATCATCTAATATGAAAGGATAAGATAAAACTGATAACAGTTAAACATTGATTATTTGTGTTGTTGTTGTTTATCATTCTTTGCGTGCGTCAATTGTCTAAAAGGAGTTGGATTATATGACGTTCCTATCAGTGTTAATCAATTGAAAAGGTCTAAGAGGATCGAACTAGATTATGAACATTCACCTGTCCTTTCCGCGTTCGCTCAGGTGTGAAAGTGTGTGCTTGTCGGGAATTCCAGCTTTCACTTCGGAAACAACTGTTCTGGTATAAATGTCCTGGACAGACGGGGGCATGGCACAACTCATTTGGAAAGCAAACCGCTCAAGAACGATCCTCTTCAGCCCAGGCGCGGATCTATGGGTGGGCCTGGGTGGGACTAGGCCCGCCCAGATTGACAGCTGGCCCACCCAGTCAGATTCATAAAAATACATTTTTTTAATAATAAAATATTTTAAAAGTTTAATTTTCACTAACTAACTGTAATGTGAATAGTTTTGTCTTGGAAATGATTAAAAGTATGTATTAATACTAATAATATTCAACTTCCTCTCTTACGTTTACATTGCTTCCTCTTTTACGTTTACTCTGATTGTTCAGTTGACCTTGACCAGTTGTTCAGTGTGCGCGCTACGATGGCTAAACAGCTAACATTGTCCCGCTTTCTTAAAAAGCCACGTCTGGAAGTCAGTGAAAATAATGAAAGTTTGGACCAGGCCTTGTCTAGAAATCTTATTTATTCACAATAACAGATGATGACGCCACACGCCGACGTGCGGAGAGTCCGAGACAACGCTGTAATAGTTCGGTGAAGTATATTTTTTATGAGACTTTCCAAGATTAAAACGAAGAGGGGGAACATTTGTGTGGAACAACATTGTGTATGCCTTCACTGGATATAATAATATAATACAATAGAAGCACACAACGTTACACAACAATATATGTGTATACACCAGTTTACGTAAATCCCCTAATAAGCAGCGTTAGGTTTTGTAATAAAATGATGGATCACCACAACTGGTCCGAGCCAGGTACATAACATGTATGATTCAACTTGAGCTTTCGGTTTGCACTGGACTGTCAACACCCACAGTTAAAAGCTTGCAAATTATAATACTGTAGTTGTTGGTTTGAGGGATATGAAGAAGGACTAGGAGCACATGGTTAATGTGTAAACAAGAGCTGTGTTTATTGCACACTCTGCATTCACTCCCTCATTCACACTTCCTGGTCGCCTTAAATACACCTCATCACCCTGCTAAGGCACCTGGGTAATGTAGTGAATTCGCCCTGATCACTCAGTGGGTGTCTAGTCACCACACAGGTCCCCCCCAGAATTCACAAACACTGACTTCCCATAACGTGCCGGAGCTCGGAGGACTCGTCCAAAGCGATTACGGGACTCCGGAACTTGGGCTGGACGGAAATCTCTTGGCTGCTGACAGCCTGGCCCGGAACCACTGGGAGTTTTTTTTGTTGTGCTTGTAGGAGGGCGGCCACGACGTGGTGGACGGGCCACCTCCACAGCCCGTTCTCCATCTAGATGAGCTGTCTTCAGGCGGTCCACTGAGATATGCTCCATACTTCCCCCTATGTCAATGATAAAGGTCTTGTCGCCTGTCTCCACAACTCTGTAGGGGCCATCGTAAGGCGGCTGTAGAGGGTTCCTATGTGCGTCGTGGCGGATGAACACATATCTTGCTGATTGGAGATCCAGAGGGACATGGATACGTGGCAGGCTGTGATTTGAAGTAGGGGTCGGCATAAAGGCACTTGCCTTGTCCCATAGATTACGAAGTTGTTCTGGTGCAGACCAGGGAACGTTAACAGAGGGGAAAAAATCACCCGGTACTCTAAGGGCCTGGCCATAAACAAGCTCTGCCGAAGAAGAGAGGAGGTCCTCCTTAGGTACAGTACGAAGTCCCAGCATCACCCAGGGTAGCCTGTCGATCCAGCTATTGCCCTGGAGGTCCACTTTCAGGGCTGCTTTCATGGAACGGTGAAATCGCTCACACAGGCCATTGGCCTGGGGATGATATGCTGCAGTCCGATGGAGTGAAATACCCAACTGTTGGGTGATAGAGGTCCACAATTGTGAGGTGAATTGTGGTCCCCGGTCTGAGGAGAGGTCAGAGGGAACCCCGAACCGGGCGATCCAAGTACCAATGAATCCGCGGGCCACCTCAGCTGTCGTTGTTCCCGACAGTGGAACCACCTCTGGCCACCGTGTCGTTCTGTCCACCATTGTCAAGAGATGGGTGAACCCTCCAGAAGGAGGAAGAGGTCCAACTAAATCCACGTTGATGTGGTCAAAGCGCCTTTCTGGGACTGTGAACTGCTCCAATGGTGCCTTCACATGTCGATGGACTTTTGTGAGCTGGCATGCGATGCATGTTTTGACCCAGTCGCGAATGTCCTTCTTCATGCCATGCCAGACAAATTTTTCTGTCACCAGACGCTGTGATGGCTTCCGGCCTGGGTGTGACAAGCCATGTATGACATCGAAAACCTTCCGTCTCCACATCTTGGGTGCCAGAGGACGGGGCTGGCCAGTAGAGACATCGCATAGCAGTGTCGTACCCTTATCGTCAAAAGGGACATCCACCAACCGAAGCCCTGTAGTCGCCGTCCGAAAGGCCTGAATGTCAGGGTCTGCATCTTGGTCCACAGCCATGCGGGCATAATCGATGCCGAGGTGGACGGTGCTTGTGAAGGTGCGAGAAAGGCAGTCAGCCACGACGTTCTGCTTTCCTGCTACATGTTGTATGTCTGTAGTAAATTCAGAAACGTAGGAGAGATGACGCTGTTGCCTGGCTGACCATGGCTCCGACAGTTTAGACATGACAAAAGTTAAAGGCTTGTGGTCTACAAAAGCAGTGAATGGTCGAGCCTCTAGGAGGAAACGGAAATGTCTGACTGCCAGGTAAAGGGCTAGTAGCTCACGGTCGAACGTGCTGTATTTCTGCTCACTAGCACGGAGCTGCCGGCTAAAAAAAGCGAGAGGCTGCCAAACCCCGTCAATCTGCTGCTCTAAAACAGCACCAACTGCGCGGTCTGAGGCATCAGATGTCAAGGCAATGGGGGCATCTGGCACTGGATGTGCTAGCATGGTTGCATTTGCAAGAGCTTCCTTGGTGGCAGAGAATGATCCTGACATTTCACTGGACCAGTCAACAATGTGCTTGGGAGGCTTGCCCTTGAGGGCCCCATACAGGGGTCGCATGAGGCAGGCTGCTTGTGGAATAAAGCGATGATAAAAATTCACCATACCCAGGAACTCCTGTAGGGCCTTCACTGTTGTGGGGCGTGGGAACTGCAGCACCGCCTTCACCTTTAAGGGCAGTGGGGTTGCACCGGCAAAAGTGATGTGATGGCCGAGAAAATCAATGGAGGGCACCCCAAACTGGCATTTTGCTGGATTGACAATCAAGCCGTGCTGCTGCAATTGAGCAAAAAGGAGGCGGAGGTGTGACATGTGTTCTGCCTTGGATGTACTGGCCACCAGGATATCATCAAGGTAAACAAAAAGAAAAGGCAGATCACGCAACACTGAGTCCATCAACCGCTGAAAGGTTTGGGCGGCATTCTTCAGGCCGAAAGGCATTCGTAAATATTCAAAGAGGCCAAACGGTGTGATGACTGCCGTTTTGGTGATGTCTTGAGGATGGACTGGCACTTGGTGATATCCTCGAATGAGATCCACCTTTGAAAAAATAACTGCTCCTGCCAGGTGGGCTGAGAAATCCTGAATGTAGGGAACTGGATACCGGTCAGGCGTAGTGGCATCATTAAGCCGCCGGTAATCACCACACGGGCGCCAGCCTCCATTGGCCTTGGGAACCAGGTGCAAAGGCGAGGCCCAGGGACTGTCAGACCTACGAATGATGCCCAGTCTCTCCATGGAGCTGAACTCCTCCTTTGCTATCGCCAACTTTTGTGGGTCCAGCCGGCGGGCTCGAGCATGCACAGGCGGACCACTGGTAGGTATGAAGTG
>NW_027662440.1:135000-150000 GCF_963989245.1 Nansenia antarctica | reverse complement strand
TGTGCAATAAGACAAATTCTACAGGCCTATACAGTATATACAGTTTATGAGTGTGTGCAGGGCCGGAGTGGGACTCATTTTCAACTCTGGAGTTTCATGCCTCAGACCGGCCCACTTTAGTTCACAACCGATTACAGTATATTACAATCATGTAATTACAACCTTGGTATTTTAGTCTGTAATAGCGGACTCACTGTTCTCTACAGTCTTCTCTACATTTACAGGATGCTATGTCATGGGTTTGCTTCATTGTTCCCACACTGGTACAACAGCTGACCTGTGCCTTCTACTGTGATAGCAGCAATGGGCCACCACTAGGGTGACCAGGTCCCAACAAACCAAATGTGGGAAAAGGAGTATGTTTGTGTGGGACAATGTGGGCCCGGACCCGCCCCCCATGGCCGAGAGCTATGTCTCTCCAATTTAAAAAATATATAGGCTATGCATTTCCATTCTGTTTCCTATTCTGTTTGGTTTATTCAGTAGCATCCAATAATAGACTATGCAGATAAAAACTTAACAATTCTATAACAAATATATTTTTATTTGAATGTGAACCTCACAATAAAGTATCTGTAGGGGCAGAAAGTGAAGTCAAAGTGCAGTATCAATTTAGTATATTAATAAAGAAAAGTAGCCTGACAGTGTTAGGCCTGTAGATGATTGAGTATGTAGGCTATCTAGCTAGCTAACTTGCCTCCCATTTGCAACACAAATGCATTGACATAGCTGTCTAACTCTGCACTCATTCAGACAATGACAGTGATACCAGCTGGTCAAAGGATAAACCAATTGCCCAAGTCATTTTTCAGTGTTCTACATAGCCTGAAACTACAGATTGTAAGCTTTCAAATGATGTGTCATACATTGAAATTGGAAAATTCGAATTGAAGACGACACAAGTATTTGAATGTTGGTGCACCTCAGACAGAGACTGGGAGAAAAATCACTCTGGTGCAGCAACAAATGCTGTTAACAGCTAGCGGCTAACAGTGGTACATCGCTACAAACGTCTAACTACGTTTTTAGAACATCACACAACATGCACATGCTAAAAACACATAAATAGATGAACACATTTTGAACACGTCCTAAAACAAAAGTATGTTTACAAGTAAAGTGGTCCCTTACCAGTATGTTCAGTAGCCTACGGCAAACGAAACAGTGAATCCAATCCAGAAATTATAAGTATTTAGTGATCGTTAAACTGTTGTTTATTATATCGAGTGGGTACTTTAAAACTTCAAGTTGGTGAATGAAAAAATACGAAAACTAGATATTGTTGACAGTTTCACTTTACGAGCCCTTTGAGTCAGCGGGTGGTTCGCACATTCAGCCAGCTCCCTATATCCATGTGGGGCCGTTGCCATGGAAAATGAATGCTGTTTCCTGATAGGCTGAAGACGTTCTATAGAATCTGGCCGTTCTGCTGCAACTGAACATGTAGGCGCTTGGTTGCAGCGCTTTTTTGATTTTTAGATGGACACTGGCCCCGTGGCCGCGCAAAGCGGGACATCTGGTCACCCTATTTATATGGTATCGGCCCAGAATGGTACCGGCCCAGCCGCCCAGAACGGTATCGGCTTGCAAGTACTACCACGTCTGAACACTGGCCCAGACCGGCCCAAAACCAGACAGGCCCACCGGGAAAACTCCAGATCCTCCCGATTAGCCACCCCGGGCCTGGATATGAGAATGTTCTCCCTTCAGAGTTCCTCATTGTTAGCTATTAAAACATCCTGGGAACAGGATATAGGTGAAGACATTACAGACGACTTATGGGATGATATACTTCTCTGGGTCCACTCTTCATCTGTATGTGCCAAACATGGTTTCATTCAATGTCAAATGTGATAGGTGTCGACAAAGTCCTGCCTCGTTGATTAACATGTGTTGGTCTTGCCCATCTCTTCAGAACTACTGGTCCAGTATGTTTGACACATTAACGGAGGTACTTCGGGTGCCCTTTGACCCAGGGTGCCCTTTGACCCAGTTCCATCTATATAAATCCATTTCCAAAACGTTTTGTTTTTTCTTCACATTTGTTTCTTCGGGTGCCCTTTGACCCAGGGTGCCCTTTGACCCAGTTCCATCTACAGCTCTATTGGCAGGACCACTGTACCTAATACAGTGGTCCTGCCAAGAATGAAAGCGGACCTTGTGGCCTTCCTAACCCTGTTAGCTAGACGACTGATATTACTTTGTTGGAAGTCATTCTCTCCTCCATCCCACGAGGCTTGGATCAGAAATGTCCTCATTTTAGCTAAACAATTCACTCTTCTATTTAGTTTTTTTAGACTCTTTTTATTGGTGTTTTTCCACAATATCAGCAGTATTCACATTCCAATACATAAATCCATTTCCAAAACGTTTTGTTTTTTCTTCAATTTTTTTTCTTCGGGTGCCCTTTGACCCAGGGTGCCCTTTGACCCAGTTCCATCTACAGCTCTATTGGCAGGACCACTGTACCTAATACAGTGGTCCTGCCAAGAATGAAAGCGGACCTTGTGGCCTTCCTAACCCTGTTAGCTAGACGACTGATATTACTTTGTTGGAAGTCATTCTCTCCTCCATCCCATGAGGCTTGGGTCAGAAATGTCCTCATTTTAGCAAGCTGGAAGATAACACATTTTTTTTTGTGATCAAATATTTCTTTATTTTCTTTTAAAACAAACAAACATAATGACAAAACAAGACAACAAGGCCACATCCTGCAATCAACGCCCCCAACAGCCCATACAACCACGCCACAACACACAGATTACAATATAGCTTCTAGGTATTAGGGAGTCGGGACATACATTACAAGTCGGGACCCAAAACGTAAAAGAAAGTAAAACAAATAACCCCCACCCACCCACCCCAGGGACCAGAGGACAAATCAGTTACAGTTGTGATAAACCTACACTCAACTCAAAAGATTTTTAAGATCGACCGCTGTGGATATCCACAAATTAATATTTGCCTCTTTAGCACCATGCATACGGGCTGTAGAGAGTTCCAAATAGACAACATCCCAAAAACTTAAAACCCATTGTTTAAATGAAAGTGAATGTGGAGGCTTCCAACGTGTGGCAACCATTTTTTTTGCTGCCGTCAGACCAGCAAACAGAATGCGTTTTTTAGTTTGAGGGAGGAGTAACAGGGAAAGATCATTGAGGATCAATACAGAAGGAGAAGGGGGTATAGTCACAGAGAGCAGAGCAGAAAGTTTAGAAGCGACCATTACCCAAGCTGGAAGATAATTAAATACACACTGCATGGGTCTACAGCAAATGTTTTCAAAATATGACCATAGAAAAATTGCAGTTCCAGGGTATACCTCTGTGAAGCTGGCTGTTGGTTATGGTTGTTTTTTTTCTTCTATTTTGTTTCTGCTCCTTTGACTACCTAATATTTATCTGTAGCACTAACTGTAAACATTTTGATATGCACCATGAATATGTTTTTTTTCCACTGTCTTTCTTGTTTGTGAAGTTTTTGTGGGTGGGGGAGAGGTTAGGCTACATATACTTTTTTTAATTTGATTTTTTAAGTATAAATCGGTCTGTTTGCAACCTTTTTGTTATAGACACATTAGCTTTAAAACTGTATTCTCTGTATGTTTATTTAAAAAAAAACATGCTGATATAAGGATATCCCTCTTCTCTGTTCTTCTATCCTCTGCTACATAGGTCTGTGTGATACAGACTATCATAATTTGATACACATTGATACATCTAAATAATTCACTCTTCTATTTAGTTTTTTTAGACTCTTTTTATTGGTGTTTTTCCACAATATCAGCAGTATTCACATTCCAATACATAAATCCATTTCCAAAACGGTTTTTTTTTCTTCACATTTTTTAATTCAGTGATTATTGACATAAGTGCAGATTTGTTGGGCTCCCACTTCCTCCCCTACAACCACTCTGACTCTAGACATCTTTACAGCTGCCATGTCAAGGCACTCCTGGTAGAAAGTTGCCCCCAACCACTTATCACAAATCAATTTATCTGTCCCAATCCTAACCATTACAGGCCAAAAGCTAAATACATCTTTAGAATGACCATAAACAACCCCCAAAAACATATAGAAACACTGCATGTATTTTCATTATGCTTTAGTGTTGTTTTTTCACATGGGGTTTCTGCCTCCGCTACCTCCTTTTGCGACGTTCTAGCTTACTTATTTAGCCAGTATAGCTAGACAATACGACCCTCGAAAACGATCCTCCAGAACAGAATTCCTAAATGACAACTCCTAGCTGGAATTACTATTCCTAGTTCATTTAATGACAGTAGACTTTAGGGAATGGTGTGCTAAACGTATTCTTTCAGAAGCCTTCGGGTGCAGGGTTAAATAAACATAGTGTGTCTATCGTTCCTGATGCTCTGCTGTCCCCTACTGGTGAACATGAGATGATGCAGCCTAGGGTAATTCCCTTACAGCCACCGTGGGCAGGTGCTGTTCTACAGCTATTTAAACATCATTTAGAGGTAGAGTTAGTGGTTATAATGGACATACATTTGACTTTTGTCCTTTCCGGCATGGCCAAATAGAGGAGGACCTCCTATGACTACAAATTATAATGGTATATCACAGGCAGAGATTTCAAATCTAAAATCATTGAATCACAGTGTTTCCTCTACATGCATTTCATCGTGGCGGACCGCCACGATGGAATTTCCTCCGCCACCATTCAGATTTCTCAACCCAAAAAAAAAAAAAAGATTTAGGCCGCTTTTCAGACCTTCACAGCGCTAGACACACCCACAAGCGCTGAAACTGGACCAGTCCGTGTGTGTCGCGAGTATTGAACTTGAGGCTGCGTTCGTAAATTCGCTCTGAGAGCCCCGGAGCGCACACTGGGTTCAACGTCATAAAGGGACCAAGTCATTTGATTGGACAAGAGGCATTCCGTGAGTGCTGATCAGATTTCCAGAGCGTATTTACGAACGCGCCCTGGCTGTCACCCGAACACCGCGAGCTAGCGTAGTGTAGTGTAGTATAGGATGCGTAGTGTAGTGTAGTGTAGGATGGAGAGAGAGAGGAGAAGCCTCTCTATGTGTTACCTATGTCCAGTGTACTAGAACCACTCTAACAGGAGTGTTTGTCCGTGAATAACACCGGCTATGCCCGGGGTAGTAACACAAGACTATAGCTGGATAAGGTCTACACGGTCATTTTAAGCCGTCGACCAGCCCTCTACGACCACGGGAAGTCATGTTAAAAGTGAAGATACTTCTGTTAAACTAAGCTAAGCTAAACATCGCTAATCGCTAACTCCCTCCTGGGCTTAAAGTGACAAGTAATAACGTTGTGAAAAAAAACGTCAGATCAGTGTTTTTGTTTTTATTGACAACGGAATTACATGCTGGAAAAACATGCAGACACAGACAATAAGAGACACACGGGAGAAGTACAGGAAAACATTTTATTTTTTTGGGCCATCCTTGAGTTTTGGCTGAAATTACGTCGTTGTTTTGAGCGCGCTTGCGCGTTTCATGCGCGTGCACGCGCGGTCAGCACTACCCGCCACCATTGTAAAAATTCCTGGAGGAAACACTGAATCACAATCAAGATCGGAGGAATCGGAAGACAGCTTTTGTTGCACGCACGCACACACACGCACTTTACACTGTGTGTAAAATCATCAAATCTAAATCTAAATCGGATTTTTTTAAAATTTTGATTTGATGATTTTATACTCACTCACTCACTCACTCACTCACTCACTCACTCACTCACTCACTCACTCACTCACTCACACACTCACACACTCACACACTCACACACTCACACACACACACACACACACACACACACACACACACACACACACACACACACACACACACACACACTTTAAGGCAGGGGTGAGTAATTATTTTTCCCAGGGGGCCAAATTAGCAACTGAAAATATTTGTGAGAATATTGAGATTTTTTTTTTTCCATCATCATGCGATCTTTTGCGGACCGGTCAGAATCACCCCGCGGGCCGTACAATGCCCAGGTCTGCTTTAAGGTCATACACAAGCACCCAGAGAGGTCCACAGGTTAGAGGACCACGCTCTCTACGTCACTGTAGGGTCCATAGCGTCCGAACTGGTCTTTGCCCCCCACTATGAAGCACATCCTGCGCCCGGGGCGGTACTGTAAGAGAGAGATGGCCATGGGCATAGGGATGGCCTTGACCACGGCCAGCCTCTGCCACCCTGCGTACACCCCACTGCCGTTGCTGCTCTCCTGGGCCATGAATATACTGGGGTGGGGGGGGGGAGAAAGAGGAGGGAGGGATGAGGGGATGAGAGAGGGGGAGAGAGGAAGAGAAAGAAAGACAAAAGCATTTCAGTTAGGCATGCATATACATAATCATATACCAGGGCTCGACATTAAGGCTTGTCCGCTTGTCCGGGACAAGTACATTTTATGTTCGGACAAGTGGACTTCCTCCTGCAGTTGTCCGATGGACAAGTTAAAACAAAAAAAGAAATCATTATGTATTAATAATATCTGCAAAACATTAATTCCTCCTTCCGATCTGAATAGTAAAAAAAAATATTACAAGCAAAGCGATGCTGCGCCTCATTCTCGCTGAGGCTATTTCAGTCTCTCGTAGTTCGTTATCGTCATAGTTCGTAAATTCGCTCAGAGCGCACACTGTGTTCAACGTCATAAAGAGACCAAGTAATTTGATTGGACAAAAGGCATTTCATGAGTGCTGATCAGATTCCAGAGCGAGTTTACGAACGCAGCCATAGTGTAGCCTACGTTGTGGGTTTCTGTCACTAGTGCCATTCGCGTGAACGCATATTCGCTTCTTCTCAATGCCGCTTATTTTCATGTAGTTCTATATTTTAGGTTTGAAGTTTTAAGACCAGCACATCGCAATGCGAACTTCAGAATGACACTAATGATAGATTTCTCAATTTGAATATAGGATACTATCCAAAAGCTAACAAATAAGATTGCTTCCATTGGGGAGGGACTATAGTTACACATTTGTTTGGTAAATATTCCTAGATATTCATCCCTTTTGTAGCCAATCTTAATCTAAAAGGGTTAGGGTAATCACTGATTACCCCATCATAATAATTTAAAATAATTACAAAATATTGTTTAATGAATACATTTGAAAATTAAGGATACATCATTATCAAATCAATAGTAGTCAAATGTGTTATTTGCATACACATACACTCACTGGCCACTTCATTAGGCACACCTTGGGGTTGGACCCCCTCTTTTGCCTTCAGAACTGCCATCATTCTTCGTGGCATAGATTCAACAAGGTGCTGGAAACATTCCTCAGAGATTTTGGTCCATATTGACACTATAATATCACGCAACAGCCCGTCTGGCACCAACAACCATGCCAGGTTCAAAGTCACTTAAATCACCTTTATTTTCTGATGCTTGGTTTGAACTTCAGCAGATCGTCTTGACCATGTCTACATGCCTAAATGCGTTGAATTGCTGCTACATGATTGGCTGATTAGATATTTGCGTTAACAAGCAGTTGAAAAGGTGTACCTAATGAAGTGGCTGGTGAGAGTATAATATATTATTATTAATATTATTGCTTTTTCAAAATCTTTGGATTTGGACAAGTAACTTGAGCTCTCGGACAAGTAAAAGATAAGTTCACTTGTCCGAAGGATAAGTACCTGAAAAAGCTTAATGTCAAGCCCTGATATACGATTTAATTGACTTTGAGCGTGGCATGGTTGTTGGTGCCAGACGGGCTGTTTTGGTTTACTCAACTTTGAGTACTCTACTTTGAGTTACTCTACTTTGGTTCACCTTACTCCAAAGTGCCTTACAATGACCTGGTCTTGCCCAAGGACACCTCGACATGAGGTCAGCCGGGGTTCGAACCGGTGATCTGCTGACCTTGCGATCATTAGACGCCGGCTCTACCTCCTGCGCCACAGCCGTCCCGTTTTGAGTATTTCAGAAAGTGCTGATCTACTGGGATTGTCCCGTACAGCCAAAAAATATCCAGTAAGCAGCAAAAAAAAGGGGGTGGTCAGAGGAGAATGGCCAGACTGGTTGGAGCTGATAGAATGGCAGCAGTATCTCAAATAGCCACTTGTTACAACAAAGGTATGCAGAGGAGCATCTCTGAAAGCGCTTTTCTTGGCACACTTTAGGCCCCTTAGTACCTATTGTGCATCGTTTAAACGCCACAGCCTACCTGAGTACTGTAGCTGACCATGTCCACCCCTTTATGACCATGTCCATCCCTTTATGACCCTTTATACTCTATACTTCTAATGGCTACTTCCAGCAGGACAACGCGCCATGTCACAAAGCTCACATCATCTCAAACTGGTTTCGTGAACATAACGATGAGTTCACTGTACTCCAATGGCCTCCACAGTCACCAGATCTCAATCCAATCGAGCACCTTTGGGATGTGGTGGAACGGGAGATTCGCGTCATGGATGTGCAGCCGACAAATCGGCAATGTCAATGCGATAATGTCAATATGGACCAAAATCTCGGAGGAATGTTTCTAGCACCTTGTTGAATCTACGCCACGAAGAAGTAAGGTAGTTCTGAAGGCAAAAGGGGGTCCAACACGATACTAGAAAATGGCGCTTTTCCATTGACCGGCTCGGCACGGCTCGCCTCAGCACACTTTTGAACAGTTCCGGGTACGAGACGTTTTCCACTATACAGGATCGACCCGGGACTGTAGGAGGAGTTACGTGTCATAAGATTCCCCCCGCTATACAGATCAGCGGGGGGAAATGCGATAAGAATTGTCAAAATAATTCTTATCGCAGCCTTACAACATGTAACGTTAGATCAGCCTTACAACATGTAACGTTAAGTGCCTGTTACTTGCCGCTTTCAGTTCTAGTAGACTAGTTTAGATTTCGCAACCAGGGAAATGCCGACATGAAATGCAGACACGATTCTATTTTTATTTCTCCTGACACGTTGAGCACTGTGCTTTTTTTTGTTGGTGAACTACCGTAATAAGCCTAAAAAAGTTCAACTGTTCAAAAAGTGCAACTTCTCTGCTTTCAGAAACTGTTTGAATTTAGATTGGGCATATAGTTCATGAATTACGATAGTTTGAAGGAACGCTGTAAAATCCTGTCTGCGCTGACAGCTCCGGTTTCGAAGCAAGACGCGAATCTATCGGCATTAGTCAAATACATGCTCACATCCAGTCATCCGCTCACTGCTCTCCATCAAAAATGGCACATCCATCAATAATATTACATAATAACAACTGCTCTGATTAGATTGCTTAGATTGCTTAATACATCAACGGGGGGGAAAGCGAGATGAACTCGCGAGTATCATGCTTCCTCCATTGAACGGAAAGTCCTATCTATTCCATTCAAAGTGTTTTAGCTAGGGATGCACCGAAATGAAAATTCTTGGCCGAGGCCGAAGCCGAATTTAAGGAAACACTTGGCCGAATACCGAATACCGAATGTGTATCGGCAGTTTTTAATTTTATCATTGCATAAACTAAATACATTTTGCTTTTTATTCATGCTTCTCAAAGAAAGAAATTGAGATTGAAAAAAAATAACTTTTATTGAACATTCCAGCAGACATCAGTCTATACCAACAAAGCACAATAAATAAAATAAAGATGGCTGCGAAAAAGATGAGTATCTAAGAACTCTCCCACACTCTCACTGTAAACACTCATAATGGGTGTAAAAGGTGTCCTTTGTTTATTTATATATCTATATATTTATATCACTGAATATCTCCAACAAATTGCACTTCGTGTTCACACTGTAGAGAAAAAATGCAGTGCTCCAAAAATAATAATGAACGAATCTAACTCAATGAAATGTCCGTGTTCAGTTTATGAGAGATCCAGATCGGATCAGTATAGGTATTATCTTCGCCACTAGATGGCGCTGGAACTTCATCAAAACACGCCCACTATTCGGTGGTAAACATTCGGTGTTTTCACACATTCGGCCGAATACCGAATGTGCTTTATTTTGCGATATTCGGCCGAATACATTCGGTGGCCGAATGTTCGGTGCATCCCTAGTTTTAGCCTTCCCCCTTTCCACTGGTAATAAGGAATTGGCAAGAATAGACCGGTATAAATAGATCAACATAATGCAGCACTATCATGCACAGATCAGCCTTAAAACATGTAACGTTAGATATATAACGGAGCGATGTATTTCTACGGAAAGGCTGACTGACGCGGGCTCATACAATCTCCGCGTTTGTTATAGATACGAGTGCTCCGGTGTCTTGCTGGTAGTCAAATATATTTATTTATATATACAGCATATGGACGTTACGTGCCTGTTACCTGCCGCTTTCAGTTCTAATAGTTTAGATCTCGCAACCAGGGAAACGCCGACATGTGTTAAAGGGAGCAAGACGCAAATCTACCGGCATTTGACTGCCGCTGGACTGAGGAACAGCATAGGCACAGGACATCGCCATAATAGCGATTTTTTTTGTTATGCTTGTTGTAAATAAAAGTTCTATGATGCATTGAAATTACATTAAACTAAGATAATACGATGGTTAGCATCATTTTTCTAATCTTTATTAATAAGTTATTACAGAAACAGCAAGTGACATTTTCCGAGAGCGAAATCTGTTATTTAAATCTGGTATTTAAAGATGGCGGTTAGCGAAGAAATCTATGAACATGGGATGACGATTTCCATTGACCAATCAACGGTGTGCAGCGTCACACGTAGGGGTGGGACGATTAGAAAATGTCATGTCACGATTATCGTGGGCAAAATAATCGCGATCCACGATATTATCGCGAGAATTTAAAAAAAAAAAAAAAAAAAAAACTTTTTTTTAGAATGCCAATAAAACACACTGTAATCACTTTAACTTAGATTTTGTTGTATTTTTATTGAATCATGTTAATAACATTAACATCATTTTAAAAACATCTTGACAAAAATAAAAATCTTTAATAAAATCTTAAATAAGGTAATGATAAATTATAAGGTATCACTGCATAAATAAAGGAAAAAAATACTGTCAAACAAAACTTGAACACTGACACTTTTCTGTCATCAAACTGAGTGCTAGCCTTGTGGCTTAGAGACTTGAAAGCTTCAAGATAGGTTAAAGTGCAAAAATGTCAACAAAATGTTCACTTTTTCTGCCTTTAGCTGTGCTCGGAGAGGTGTGAGTATGTGCCCACTGGCACTAAACACTCTCTCTGAAGGAACACTAGTTGCAGGTATGCATAGAAGCCTGCGTGCAACCCTGGAAAGGTGAGGCAATGGACACGGGGCCGATGCAGCCATGGTGAGAAGGCTAGCATACGTTAGTGACTGACTGACAAGGCTGACTTGACAGTCACGTTACCCATGCAGGCTGAACAATCGCGCGAGACAAATTTCTGTGAGGATATTCGCGCGCGGCTCATGTGAGAAATCTCAATTATATTACTATTTATTTATAACATACGATTATTACATCCTCCCTCTCGCCAGTTTGGGGCAACATAGACTTCTCCCCTGGTGCCACGGATAGGGGTTTCAAGCGGTGGGACAGCAAAGGGATGGTTACTATCGGACATTTATATGATACGGAAATACTACTTTCATTTGACCAATTATGTAAGAAATATGACCTACCACGAAATGAGTTTTTCAGATACCTTCAGATACGAAGTTTTTTAAATAGCCAAAAAGACACTGGCCTCTGTCACCAACCCTCTCCGCTGGAGGAGATAGTCTCTGCTGGAAAGACGAGAGGCATTCTGGGGCTTGGGTATAGAGCACTTTCGAAATATGATAAAGGCAAACCTGCATTTACGCCCAAAGACTGGAATAATGACCTGAACATTAATACTGATGCAGCAACTTGGTCACTAATATGGCAATCGGCAAACGACATCTCAATCTGTAATAGGACGAAGGAAACGCAATTTAGACTACTACAACGTTTGCAGATTACTCCCCAACTTAGACATAAAATGGATCATAACAAATCGGAAATGTGTACAAAGTGTATTACCGAGGTTGGGAGCTTTGTTCATTGTGTTTGGACTTGTAGATATATAGATGATTACTGGAAAGGTATAGTGGATAAAATTAATCTAATTCTAGATGTTACATTGGATAAGGACCCCATGTGTCTATTGTTTGGGTTGCCAGACAAACAACTTAAAAGTATGCATTCCAAAAGACTTCTGTGTATCCTCACTTTTTGTGCAAGGAAAAATATATTGCTGAAATGGATAGACTGCAAACCGCCTACAATAGCTGGATGGCACAAGGTAATTTTTGATATGATTCCTATGGAATATCTGACATAAGTGTAAGATAAAGACATTCTATAAGATTTGGTCTCCGTTCTTAGATTATATTGGTACCAGACTGGCTGCCATTGTAATGAAAGGTTTGGTGGATTACACTCAAGAAAGTACACAAGACTAATGTGTAACAGATCTACAATGTATGGGTCACAATATTATTTACTGTGCTGGTGTTGTGCTGCCGCTGTGTTTAGGACTGTAAGACATGGATGCTGTCCATGGAGGACGGAGGATGGGGGTGATCCCCCCATATATTATGGCATTTGTTGTCATTTTCTTTTCTGTTTATTTCTGATATGTGACATGGCCTCCTCCCCCCCTGTTTTTTTGTTTTTGTTTTGTTTTGTTTGTCTTTGTTTTTTGTTTGTAAAAAAAAAGAGAAAGAAAATGTTCTGTTATTGTTTATGGACAATGTACTGCATAACAAAGTGCAAAACTAGTTTTCTACTATAAATGGGACAATAACCTCCCCCACGGATACTAGTTGTTGTTGTTATGTCCTGTTGTGTACATCACAACATGTTGTGTTCAGTCTCTGTGAAACTCAATAAAAATATAAAAAAAAAAAAAAAACACATAGGTCACATACATTAATACATACAATAAAAACAGACAGATCAAATCATGATACAGGTGATGGTACTCCTGCTGGGCATTGCTGCCTGACGCACCTCCAACAGTGCCTTTAGAACAGGTGTGCTGTGACACCTCACTGAACACCTATGTGGGCCTAACTGGGTCATCAGCTGGGGACCACCAGTCAGACAAAGCAGTGTTTATAAAATGTAGTGCCTATTTAAAAAGTCCAGTCATTTAAAAATAATTTTTAAAAAAAAAACAAAAAAAAACAAAACAAAAAAAACAAAAAACGATTATGACGATTATTCAACTAATTAAAATTCTCCACGATAAAGTTATCGCGGGTGTTTTTATCGCGATTAACGATAAACACGATAATCGTCCCATCCCTAGTCACACGTCACACGCAGCCTGGCAAAAAGGTACCTTTCGCTACCCATCCCGAACAAGAACTATAAAACCGTGCCACGCTGTGCCGAGCCGGTCAATGGAAAAGCGCCAAAAGTGTACCTAACGAGGTGGCCGGTGAGTGTATGTCATGCTTAGGGCTCAGGTCTGTGTCTATACACTGGAGTCTAAGACGTTGCAGTACCTGTAGCTGTCAATAGGAGGCGCCGCTGTGTCGATGTCCTTGATGTCCCACATCACACCCAGGCTGGGGGGGTGGCGGATACGTGCGAAGCTGACACAGGGCTTCGGGGGGAGTGTGTACAAGGCCGCTGCGGCTGGGAGGGTGGAGGGGAAGGGATTGAGGGGGACAGGGGGGAGACGGGACAGCAAGTCATCCTAGGGGAGGGAGGAGAGAGAAGGAGGGAGGGGTGGGCGAGAGGAGGAGGGAGGGGTGGGAGAGAGGAGGAGGGAGGGGTGGGAGAGAGGAGGAGGGAGGGGTGGGAGAGAAAAGGAAACGTTATGATAAGTTTACCTTGGAACTCCTTCAGGCACAGGGGAGAGAGACAAATACACAGGACAGCAGATATACTGTGTGTGTGTGTGTGTGTGTGTGTGTGTGTGTGTTACCTGGTCCTGTTTGAAGAGTGGGTATGTCATTTGGTCTCTGGTCACTGTGTGGGAAAAAAATGTCTTTAATACAATAACAATGTGACAATGTTTACTGAAAACTGTGAATACTGAAAACTGTGTGAATGACAAGAATGCAGAGCAGGATACTCTCATGTGATAAACAAAGGTTTTACGACTACCTACTGATAAGCAGAAGACTTCGGAGGAGAAGCACTGTTCCTTCTCACTCTGGGACAGTTATGTCTACTTTGACTAACTGTTGAACCTACTATGGCCAACCCCAAGACAAACCGCCCACTGATGTTGTAAACCTATAAATGTGGTCAGCTGGGACGGCCCCAGTTGAGCCATTGTACTGAGAACCACATTTTTGTTGGCCGGACAATCGCTCCTTCTTGCAAGAACTAAATAAATACTCTTAATGATTTGATAAGTCTCAGTCTCCTGGTTACAAAGTTTAGTATTCTGTGTATTTGACTCTGACACACTGTCAATCACATTTCAGTTCAAAGGTTAAAGGTCAATAACTTTTACACCACAAACACTCCTGGTAGAATCTGTACATATACTCAGGCCACAAAAAGGGGATGAAAGAAGAGAAAGATTGGTGGAGGGGTTCACCGCTGACAGCGGGGAGAGGAACTATTTATACCCGGGAATTCGCTCATTGCTGTGGGTGCCTCATCGAGCGGCTTTAACCGTGAATAACTCGGGCTATGGAAGTGCTATAAACACCGTTTTAAAAGTTTTGGATTCCGTGGCTTGTCCTCTTTACGGACACTTCAGTGTGACTGGTCACTGGAGGGGTCAGTGTGTGTGTCTGATATTTCACCTAGGGGGTCAGTGTGTGTGTGTGTGTGTGTGTGTGTGTGTGTGTGTGTGTGTGTCTGATATCTCACCTAGGGGGTCAGTGTGTGTGTGTGTGTGTGTGTCTGATATCTCATCTAGGGGGTCAGTGTGTGTGTGTGTGTGTGTGTGTGTGTGTGTGTGTGTGTGTGTGTGTGTGTGTGTGTGTGTGTGTGTGATATCTCACCTAGGGGGTCAATGTGTGTGTGTGTGTGTGTGTGTGTGTGTGTGATATCTCACCTAGGGGGTCAGTGTGTGTGTGAGTGATATCTCAC
>NW_027662440.1:115000-130000 GCF_963989245.1 Nansenia antarctica | reverse complement strand
ATGTAACTCACTACATAGTTAACAAACTAACACGTTTGGCTATGGCATGTAACTCACTTCATAGTTAACAAACTAACATGTTTGGCTATGGCATGTAACTCACTTCATCATAGTTAACAAACTAACATGTTTGGCTATGGCATGTAACTCACTTCATCATAGTTAACAAACTAACATGTTTGGCTATGGCATGTAACTCACTTCATAGTTAACAAACTAACATGTTTGGCTATGGCATGTAACTCACTTCATAGTTAACAAACTAACATGTTTGGCTATGGCATGTAACTCACTTCATCATAGTTAACAAACTAACATGTTTGGCTATGGCATGTAACTCACTTCATCATAGTTAACAAACTAACATGTTTGGCTATGGCATGTAACTCACTTCATAGTTAACAAACTAACATGTTTGGCTATGGCATGTAACTCACTTCATCATAGTTAACAAAATAACATGTTTGGCTATGGCATGTAACTCACTTCATAGTTAACAAACTAACATGTTTGGCTATGGCATGTAACTCACTTCATCATAGTTAACAAACTAACATGTTTGGCTATGGCATGTAACTCACTTCATCATAGTTAACAAACTAACATGTTTGGCTATGGCATGTAACTCACTTCATCATAGTTAACAAACTAACACGTTTGGCTATGGCATGTAACTCACTTCATAGTTAACAAACTAACATGTTTGGCTATGGCATGTAACTCACTTCATAGTTAACAAACTAACATGTTTGGCTATGGCATGTAACTCACTTCATAGTTAACAAACTAACATGTTTGGCTATGGCATGTAACTCACTTCATCATAGTTAACAAACTAACATATTTGGCTATGGCATGTAACTCACTTCATAGTTAACAAACTAACATGTTTGGCTATGGCATGTAACTCACTTCATCATAGTTAACAAACTAACATGTTTGGCTATGGCATGTAACTCACTTCATAGTTAACAAACTAACATGTTTGGCTATGGCATGTAACTCACTTCATAGTTAACAAACTAACATGTTTGGCTATGGCATGTAACTCACTTCATAGTTAACAAACTAACATGTTTGGCTATGGCATGGAACTCACTTCATAGTTAACAAACTAACATGTTTGGCTATGGCATGTAACTCACTTCATAGTTAACAAACTAACATGTTTGGCTATGGCATGTAACTCACTTCATAGTTAACAAACTAACATGTTTGGCTATGGCATGTAACTCACTTCATAGTTAACAAACTAACATGTTTGGCTATGGCATGTAACTCACTTCATAGTTAACAAACTAACATGTTTGGCTATGGCATGTAACTCACTTCATAGTTAACAAACTAACATGTTTGGCTATGGCATGGAACTCACTTCATAGTTAACAAACTAACATGTTTGGCTATGGCATGTAACTCACTTCATAGTTAACAAACTAACATGTTTGGCTATGGCATGTAACTCACTTCATAGTTAACAAACTAACATGTTTGGCTATGGCATGTAACTCACTTCATCATAGTTAACAAACTAACATGTTTGGCTATGGCATGTAACTCACTTCATAGTTAACAAACTAACATGTTTGGCTATGGCATGTAACTCACTTCATAGTTAACAAACTAACATGTTTGGCTATGGCATGTAACTCACTTCATAGTTAACAAACTAACATGTTTGGCTATGGCATGGAACTCACTTCATAGTTAACAAACTAACATGTTTGGCTATGGCATGTAACTCACTTCATAGTTAACAAACTAACATGTTTGGCTATGGCATGTAACTCACTACTCCCAGCAGGCAAGCATGTGGCAGCACGTCTCGCCATCCAGCTGGGCTCGCAAACACAAACACAAACACACGACTTCTCACATACTCTTGTCTTCAGTCTCAGCACTGTCTACGCACTTTGTCCAACACAATAACATGTTCTACAGGGAACGATGTCGGGGGGGTATTCCATCAACGTTCCGCATTTACGATCCCAGGGAGCTAAGGAACAAATGCACCCAGTCGATCAGGAAAACAAAAGCAGATTTTTACAAACATCAATTCTCGACATGCGGATCCGACCCCAAACAGTTTTGGAAGACTGTCAAAACCATGGAAAATAAAAACACATCCTCTCAACTACCCACGGCAATCAAATCTGAGGACATTGTCATCTCAGATAAAGCCTCCATGGTGGACTGTTTTAACAAGCACTTTGTTAGGGCTGGTCATGCTTTTGCAACTGCTACATCCACTCCCACTGTCAACCATGCTGCCTCAACCCCTAGCACTGGTCCCCCCCCAAGCACTCCGTGCTTCTCCTTCCAGCCAGTAGAGGAGAGTGAGGTGCTTAGGGAGTTGCTTAAACTGGACCCTTATAAATCAGCTGGGCTGGATGATCTGGACCCTTGATATCTGAAATTAGCAGCTCACATTGTCTCAGCCCCCATCACCTGTCTGTTCAACCTCTCCCTGCAAACCTCAGAATTCCCCATGGACTGGAAATCTGCTGCTGTCATCCCACTCTTCAAGGGAGGTGACAAGTTAGACCTAAACTGTTACAGGCCTATATCCATCCTACCCTGCCTCTCCAAAGTCTTAGAGAAACTGGTCAACAATCAGCTCACCCACCATCTGGAGTCCTATAGTATTTTCAGCACTACGCAATCCGGCTTTAGATCTGGCTACGGTTGTGTCTCTGCAACACTTAAAGTGCTAAACGACATCATATGCGCCTTTGACTCCAAGCACTACTGTGTAGCTGTATTTATTGACCTGGCTAAGGCCTTTGACTCCGTGGACCACTGCATCCTGCTTGACAGACTCAAGGATGTTGGACTCGCAGAGGAATGCCTGGCATGGTTTAACAACTACTTCTCTGGTCGTGTGCAGTCTGTGAGAGCTGAAGGCCTGCTGTCTGACCCAATGTCCCTGTCCATGGGTGTCCCCCAGGGCTCCATTCTGGGTCCAACACTATTTAATATTTTTATAAATAACATTGCTCACGCGGCTGGAAACTCTTACATCCATCTGTACGCTGACGACACCATTCTTTACACGTCTGGCCCCTCTCTGAACACCGCCCTGACCGATCTCCAACATAGCTTTAATAGCATCCAATATGCCTTCTCCAACCTCCATCTTCTCCTAAACACAGATAAAACTAAATGCATGATCTTCAATCGGACCCTACCCCAAGCCTCCTGTCCCCCAAAAATCACCTCACTGGATGGGTCAGTACTAGAATTTGTCAACACATACACATATCTAGGTATCTGGCTTGATAGTTCATTCTCCTTCCAAACCCACATCAATAACCTACTCACTAAAGTCAGAACAATAATTGGTTTCCTGTACCGCAACAAAGCCTCCTTCACCCACTCTGCAAAACACACTCTGGTAAAAATGACCATCCTGCCAATTCTGGACTATGGAGATATCATTTACAGGATTGCCCCCAAAAACCTTCTCAATAAACTGGACGTCATCCATCACACTGCCATCCGCTTTGTCACCGGTGCCCCTTTCAATACACATCACTGCGACCTGTACTCCCAAGTCAACTGGCCATCACTCCACACCAGGCGACTGACCCACTGGTATCAGTTCATCTATAAATCCATCATCGGCAAATCGCCCCCCTACCTCTGCTCACTACTGAACTTCTCATCCAGCACACGCAATCTCCGCTCCAGCAAATATATCACTCTGGTCCCCCCCAAAGTCCGCACCTCCTTTGGCCCTCATTCTTTTCAGTTTGCTGCCCCCACTGACTGGAATGCTTTGCAGTTGACACTAAAACTCACCACTCTAATCGTGTTACCCACCTTTAAACACTCACTTTTAGATGTTGTTTCGGATCACTGCACCTGCTTTTAAGATAACTTCCCCCTGGTCCCTGCTGTCTTTTACATACTGTGTTGTGATGTATAGATGTTTTTGATACTTGTATTGCACTCATGTTTTATATTGTATATATTGGGTTGTGTTTTATATTGTATATACTGTGTGTGTTTTGTGTACAGACTTGCCTCTGTTCTGCCAATTGGCCATATCGTCATTGAGAAAATTGAGAAATTGAGAATTGGTTCTCAACTGACCTATCTGGTTAAATAAAGGTTAATAATACACAGTGTCTAAACTAGCAAGATAAACACCTTATACTGATCCACGGGCTACACCAGTGCTGCACACAAGAGCCCTAGGCATGATGAGTCTCATCATGATTATCTACAATCATTCCACCTGTAGGCGTACTCAATTTACAGTAGTTTGCTTTTTAAATTCAAAAAGTGAAAAAAAGTCATAAATACAGTGTCTTACTATGTAAAATATGTATATAAAATATGTGTTCTATATCTATAGTCTGGACACCTTTGACACTGTTCACATTGACTAATCATTGGCCAGTAGAAGCTGAAGTATAGCAAAGGAGAGGTCTGAGTACATTAATGTCTTTGAAAAATGCCAAGAATACCCTTTCTTGATCAAATGCAGTGGAAATGAAACTAGTGAATGAAACAGTTACTGAGATAAAACATGTAACTGAGTATCTGGTGATATGTTGACTGTAACAAATAATACTGTAACAAATAATGTGCATTATTACTTGAGATAAGGCACCAAAATATGAAAGTGATAGCCTATTGTTCTGTACCTTTGTCTTTTTTATTTACTGATACTTATGCCATTGTAAAAAAAGAAAAAGAAAACAGGACATGTGTTGCCCCCAGATGGGCCAGGCAGTCAGATGTGAGACTAGATGGGCCAGGCAGTCAGATGTGAGGCTAGATGGGCCAGGCAGTCAGATGTGAGGCTCGTCTAGATGGGCCAGGCAGTCAGATGTGAGGCTGGTCTAGATGGGCCAGGCAGTCAGATGTGAGTCTAGATGGGCCAGGCAGTCAGATGTGAGGCTGGTCTAGATGGGCCAGGCAGTCAGATGTGAGGCTAGATGGGCCAGGCAGTCAGATGTGAGGCTAGATGGGACAGGCAGTCAGATGTGAGGCTGGTCTAGATGGGCCAGGCAGTCAGATGTGAGGCTGGATGGGCCAGGCAGTCAGATGTGAGGCTAGATGGGCCAGGCAGTCAGATGTGAGGCTGGTCTAGATGGGACAGGCAGTCAGATGTGAGGCTAGATGGGACAGGCAGTCAGATGTGAGGCTAGATGGGACAGGCAGTCAGATGTGAGGCTAGATGGGCCAGGCAGTCAGATGTGAGGCTGGTCTAGATGGGACAGGCAGTCAGATGTGAGGCTAGATGGGCCAGGCAGTCAGATGTGAGGCTAGATGGGCCAGGCAGTCAGATGTGAGGCTAGATGGGACAGGCAGTCAGATGTGAGGCTGAGGACATGGAGCACTTCCCCCGACCCGAAGAGAGGGAAGATGAAGCTGGGGGAGGCTGCCCAGAAGGCTGGGGCGGACACACACACACCTGGACAGGACATAAAAACCCCTTAGAGAGGACAGATCTCTTCAGTGGTAACATCATCAGTGGTAACCATCTAGCCTATTGTTCTGTACCTTTGTCTTTTTTATTTACTGATACTTATGCCATTGTAAAAAAGAAAAAGAAAACAGGACATGTGTTGCCCCCAGATGGGCCAGGCAGTCAGATGTGAGGCTAGATGGAACCTGCAGTCAGATGTGAGGCTGGTCTAGATGGGCCAGGCAGTCAGATGTGAGGCTGGTCTAGATGGGCCAGGCAGTCAGATGTGAGGCTAGATGGGCCAGGCAGTCAGATGTGAGGCTAGATGGGCCAGGCAGTCAGATGTGAGGCTGGTCTAGATGGGACAGGCAGTCAGATGTGAGGCTAGATGGGCCAGGCAGTCAGATGTGAGGCTGGTCTAGATGGGCCAGGCAGTCAGATGTGAGGCTGGTCTAGATGGGACAGGCAGTCAGATGTGAGGCTAGATGGGACAGTGTTCGGTTCTAATAGGGTTAAATGCTATATTCTGATCAGCCTGGTTGTAAAGCAGGTCATGTTAACCCATCGCTAGTTCAAACAGACCGTAGTAGACTTTAAACAACAAAGAGACCCGGATTCAATCATGATTCTTATTTTCTTGCCAAGGAGAGCGAATCCCAGGTCTCTCCTCCGAGAGAGACCCCAGATTCACACTGAATCTTTCCCCCTCCGAGCCAGTCATTTTATTCTCAAACAGAAAGACACACATGTAACACAAATGGATAGGAGGAGGCAGTTTTCATGAGGAAGTGCAGCGTTAGTATAAACAGTTTCATGGGAAAGTTAACATAAGCAGTTTCTTTGCTGGGCCCCTCAGACAACACAATGTCAGGAAGTGAAACTACCCAGCTGGGACAGAAGATAAGGAATGTAAACAGTTTTATTGCTGGGCCCCTCGGCACAGCAAAAAGCACAAGTTTGAATTCACAGAACAGGACAAAGGACAAAAGAGTGTCCTCTTCAAAACATCCACAACATTTAACATTATGAAAACATCATTCAACCCTAACATTTCCCTGCTGTTTTTCATAATTTATCGCGATACAAACATCCGTCTCTTTATTCAGGTAGAGCTATCTTGCTTTCACATTTTCTAGTTCAACTGTCATTCAACATCGCCGTACAGATCACAGACATGAATATTCATCTTTCTCAACTTGGATTAGAGGTTGGTACTTAGTTTCCATCATAATTCCTCGAGTCAACATTTGTTGTACAAACATTCCTGAAATCAGTTTGTTAGTCATAGCTTTGAAGCAGGGGAAGACACAACAAACAATCATTACAACAAAGAAAATCAGCATGTGGTGTTAAGCATCACACATGTTCCTCCTGCCACTGCAGTCAATAGGTCAAGAGCATTCGGTTCTTGAGTACCATCAGTCTGATCTGATCGATTTCGCGGTTCTGGGCTTCGTTTATCGTAAGGGATGCATTTACAAATGTCTCTAATTGATAGTTCAGGGTTTCTTGTCATCTGGGACATTACTGCCCCAGACTGGGTCGTGTGCCTGGACTTGGGCGTCTCGTTTGGGTCGTCGGGAGGATGTGGTCCCCTCATTCTAAGAGGTAGTGGATCTGGAGAATTCTTCACCGGGTTTGAGACGTACCATTCACTAAATGAATAGACCCCTTTGTAGCCGGGCTTCCACCACTACCCGTCGTTCGAGGGAAACAATGTCACTTTCTTTCAATGGCTTTGGTGTATCCACGTATCTCGTTCTGCGATCTTGACAGCAGTTGGGGTGCTCAGCAGCACCTCAAATGGCCCAACCCACCGCGGGCTGTGCCAGTGTTTTCTTTTTATTTCTCATGATGAGGATCTGGTCACCAGGTTGTAGTCTCGAATCCTGTATGGCAGGGGTCTTCAACCTTTTCAGCCCAAGGACCCCTTGGATGAGAGACAACCAGAACAGGGACCCCCACATGTAATAAATAAAAAATAAAAAAACATTTTAAGGCCTATAATAACTTTATTCACCTTATTAACCTATTTTGTCACGACCAGAGGTAGGACCCAAACGCAGACACAGGTGAACAGGTAAGAGTTAAATAATAAAGGTTTATTTCTAGTAACAAGGCTGATGGGAATAGGCAGGTGGGTCGTCAGGCAGGCGGGAGGTCAGGCAGGAGGAAGGGTCGGCAGACAGGTGGGGAATCAAGCAGGAAGAATGGTCGGCAGGCAGGTGGAGTAGTCGGCAGACAGGCAGGGGGTCAGACAGGAGGAGTAGTCGGCAGACAGGCAGGGGGTCAGGTCACAAGGGAAAATTAATAAGTAATAGGCTAATTACTGGGTTATTAACCTATATGTGTTTATGATTGATAAAACGTTCATGCATAATTATTATTGGTTATTATTATTATTATTATTGTTGATGAGGCTTATATTTTCTATTATTATTATTATTCAACAATTAAACATTTAGCTTCAGGAAGTCAGGTATGCTTACCTCAGTGCGATGACTGGCCCTGGTGGGTGGTACACAGCTTGTCTATTCTGGGGGAGATGGAGGTTGTCAGGCAGAGCATCATGTCATCCTCAGGCTGCAGTCTTGAACGGTATTTGCTCTTCAGGTGGGTGAGGGAGGAGAATCCACTTTCGCAAAGATATGTGGTTGCAAAAGGCAAGAGGCTCACCATGGCCTTTGCTGTCAGTTGTGGGAAGAATTTTTGGCAATGGATCCAGAACTGGATCAGTGGCTTTGACTCGTACACATGCTTGTGTGTACTATCTGTGGACAGGTCGATCAGCTGATCTTCCTCAGCGGCTGTCAGATTTGAGCCGTCGGGTGCATTCTCTTTGAAAGGAAACTGTATCCAGGTCTTGTCCTTTCTCCAGGACTCAGTCTCAGAAAAATATTTTTCGAATTGCCATTCAAGTGCCTCCAAGTGATTACCAATTGCGCGTTTCACGTCAGGCGAGATCACAGCGGAATCCGTCAACTCCTCCACTGATGGAAACATGGAGATGTTATCTCCCCTGACGCGCTCTCTCCATCTTTTCGTTTTTTTCAGGAAGCCTTCCATCTTATCATACAGCTGAATGGCGTGTGTATTGCGGCCCTGCATAGAACTGTTCAGCCGGTTCAACTCTGCGAAAACGTCCGCCAGATATGCCAGTTTAAAGACCCAGGCATTGTCGATGAAATGCGCAGCCAGCTCCGCGCGGTTTTGGCCAATTAGAAATTCGTGGATAGCTGTGCGTAATTCAAATACTCGTGCCAATACGGATCCACGGGAAAGCCATCTGACTTCTGAATGGTAAAGGAGCGCTGTGTGTTCCTCTCCTGTAGCGGCGCATAAAGAAGCGAAGAGGCAAGTTTGTAGGGCACTCTTCTTAATAACATTTACAGCCTTTACAACAGTGTCCATAACATCGGCAAACTCAGCACTCATTTCTTTAGCGGCGAGGGATTCTCTGTGCAGCATGCAGTGAGTCCACATCACTTTGGGGGCGACTTTTCTGACAAGCGCCATCAGTCCACTCTTTTGCCCAGTCATAGCGCGCGCACCGTCGGTACACACCGCGACACACTTTGCCCAACTTACGTCATTTTCACCGAAAAAGTCATCAATCACTTTGAAAATTTCAGCACTTGTTGTGCGTTCAGGAAGCTTCTTACAAAACAAGAACTCTTCACACATTTCGTCTTGGTCAACAAAGCGCACAAATGCCAAGAGCTGTGCGTCTTTGGAGATGTCCACTGATTCATCCAATTGGAGTGCAAATGCCTCCGCCGTTTGTAATTTCTCAATTAACTGCACCCTCACATCCGATGCCATTTCACCAATTCGCCGAGCAATTGTTGTGTCTGACAATGGGATAGTCTTCAACTTTTCTGCATATCCATATCCATCATTCCCAAACATGGTCTTGCACATATCAGTGGCCGCAGGCAATATCAAATCTTCTGCAATTGTGTATGGCTTTTTACACTGGGCAACGCGAAGAGCAACTTGATATGAGGCTTTCAAAGCAAGCTCACCAACTTTCGCAGATTTTCTTATCATTGTCTGTTGGCCTTGGAGAGAGTGCAGACGAGCCTGAAAGTAGTCCAGTGCTTTATCTTGTAAGTGGCCATGATTCGTCTCAAAGTGTCGTTGCAGCTTTGATGGCTTCATGCTTTCGTTTGAGAGCGTCGCCGCACAAACAACACACACCGGCAATTCCACTCCTTCGGTTTCTATGAAAGTAAATCCAAACTTTAGGTACACTTCTGAATATTTTCGGGACTTTTCTCTTTTGCGTTTATCTGCCCCTGGGGCAGGCGCTGCTGGGGCCGAGGTGGAAGGAGTAGGCCTAGCCGTTGGATCTCGAGCTCGAGGTCTCGTTACTGTTACAAATTTATCCATCCTGCTTCACTAATTAATAGTAGTAACTAATAATGTGAAGTTATAATATCATTATCGGACTCGGACAACTTGCGCAGGTTTAGCTCAACCAGTTTAATCAACACTCAGCTTCAACAGTGCCTCGGGTCATTACCCATAATGCAAATGGTAAATAGTACATTTTTATTGTAAATAGTTTTTTGTCAAAAGTAGCTTATTATTGCCTATTAATGCTTGTAGTTTACTCAATATAACTTTTGTTATATTTTTTAATTGTCACAAATTATTTTGGTGAAAATTGTTAATTATTCTGAAAAAATTTGGCGGACCCCCTGCAGTACCTCTGCGGACCCCCTAGGGGTCGCGGACCCCCGGTTGAAGACCACTGCTGTATGGAAACAGAAAGGTCTGGCAGATCATTTGTTCTGGCTATTTCCTATTTCCTAAATAGCCATCCACGTGGCCAGTGTGTTTTCCGTTTCTGCCAAATCTACTTCCCTAATGTCGTCTACTATGGGTAGTCTAAACCCTTCTTCGATTTATTATTTCAAATTCATTCATTTCATTCATTCATTCATTCATTCATTCATTCATTCAAACCCCTAGGTGTCGGTGTTATCCTCATGTGTGTTACCATTAGAGCAGGGGTGGCCAACCCGCGGCTCGCGAGCCGCATGCGGCTCTTTGGCTGTCTGTGTGCGGCTCTTCAATCCATTCTTTAAAAGTGTTGGTGTAGCGATCTCTCTGACAGGCCGCGTTCGTAAATTCGCGTTCTCAGAGCGAATTTACGAACGCGGCCTCTGTCTCGCTGCACGCTGCTGTAACCCGGTACTTTTTTTTTTCCTTTTTTTTTTTCTTCAATCCAATCCGATCTCCAATCCAATCCAATCTCGCGTCACTAATAGTGTTGCCAGATTGGATTGATTTTTCAGCCCAACCAGAGTCTATAAACCCACCCAGAGTGATCATAAGTAGCCCGATTGGGCTGGAATCGGCCAAATCAGGCAACACTGTTCCCTAATTGTCCGTTCTGAGGAGAAGCTGTAACACGGCTTTTTGACAGTTCATTTGACAAATTACGGATAACAACAACAAAATAAAAATGTCAGGGAAGAAATGTACAGCTAAACGCAAGTATGGAGATGAGCACAGGACGTTTTTAGCCGAGTGGGAGAGTGAATATTTCTTTGTGGAGCGCAATGGAAAGCCATTCTGCCTGATATGGCAACATCGTTGGCACATTACAAAGCTTCCAATCTCCAGCGCCATTTCAGCACAACGCATGCTAAGATTGACCAGGAGTTTCCAAAAGGCACCGAACTTCGCAAGGGTAAATTAAACAGCTTGAAAAGCCAGACACAAACACAGACCAAGTTGTTCCAAAGATTTGTTAAGCAATCAGAGACAGTGACACTTGCGTCCTATCAAGTGGCCTGGAACATTGCACGTGCTAAAAAGCCATACAATGAAGGAGAGTTTATTAAGAAATGCATCACTGATGTGATGGAAATATTGTCTCCAAATGAAACACTGAAAAAGATGGCCTCAGACATCCAACTGTCACGCCACACCATTGAACACAGAATATCGGACATAAACAGTGCCATTGAAACAGAATTACATTCTGATCTTCAGAATTGTGAATATTTCAGTGTTGCATTGGATGAGTCTTGTGACATACAAGACATACCACAGTTGGCAATATTTGCACGGTCAGTTTCAAAAGACTGTGTGATCAAAGAAGAGCTCCTTGATATTCAACCTCTGAAGGACAGGACCCGTGGCATAGATGTGAAAAAAAAACATGACTGACGTGTTTGCAAAAGCAAATCTGCCAATCCAGAAACTGACAGCAATAGCCACAAATGGAGCACCCTCAATGGTTGGATCTGCAAACGGGCTAGTGGGGCTCTGTAAAGCTGACAACACTTTTCCAGAGTTTTGGAATTTCCACTGCATCATTCATCGGGAGCAGCTTGTGTCTAAAACCCTGAATTTAGACCACGTCATGAAGCCTGTGATGGAAATCGTCAATTATATCCGCACACATGCTCTTAACCACAGGCAATTCAAAAATCTGATTGCTGAACTTGACCAAGACCTTCCCAGAGACCTGCCACTTCACTGCACTGTGAGGTGGCTTTCTAAAGGCAAAGTGCTGTCTTGCTTCCTTGAGCTGTTGGATGCTGTGAGGCTGTTCATGGAGGATAAGAACAAGGACTATCCGCAGCTGTCAGACCCCCAGTGGATTTTGGATTTGTCTTTTTTGGTCGACATGCTGAGTCATCTGGACAGGCTCAACCTGGATCTGCAAGGGAAGTTAAAGATGTTGCCTGACCTGGTGCAAAGTGTGTTTGCATTTGTCAAAAAAATCAAGCTGTTTAAGGAGCATCTTCAAAAGGGAGAATTAACACACTTCGCCTCTCTGAAACAAGCAAGCAGACAAGCTGCACCTGCCGCCCTGAGAAAGCAGACTGCCCAATATGCGACACAGATTGAAAAGCTCCAGGAGAGTTTTGCGACCCGATTCCAGGACCTACAGCAGAAAAGGCCTCAGATTACGTTCCTCATTGACCCTTTCAGTGCAGAGACAGACTGTTTAAAAGCCCCCCTTGTCACAGATGAGGCAGCGTCAGAGATGGAGATGATTGAACTGTCAGAGGATGACAGACTGAAGTCTGTTCTAAGAGATGGGACCATTGAGTTTTGGAAAACTGTGCCAATGGAAACATATCCCCATGTCAAACGGGCTGCGCTCAAGCTACTCTCAATGTTTGGGTCAACATATGTTTGTGAGTCTGTGTTTTCTACCCTGAAACATGTGAAATCCAAGCACAGATCTGTTCTGACTGACACACATGTGAAGGAACTGCTTCGAGTGGCCACAACAGAATACAAACCAGATTTGAAGAGGATTGTGGCAAGCAAGGACTGCCAGAAGTCCCACTGAGTCAAAGGAGCAACAGGTAAGACAAAAATATGTGTCACATACACTGTTATTGTGAGGTAGGCTATTGTAAATTGTTATATTTCTGTGTGTGGAGAGAGTATGAGAGAGGGAAAGACTGTGTGTGTGCATGCTAACCTTGACAAGAAATAACAGAAGCTGCCTCCTCCCTCTCTCTCGTTTCAGATCTCCGAGGCAGAGAAGAGATGATATTTAGCAGCTTTCCCACCTGCTTTCATTTCATTCATGCATATTCAGTCATGTGTGAGAAAGAAAAATAAATACATCTGTCTGCAAAGTAGCCTATTGGAAATGTATTATTGTGTGTGTGTGTGTGTGTGTGTGTGTGTGTGTGTGTGTGTGTGTGTGTGTGTGTGTGTGTTAGGGGTGTAACGGATCACGGATAATCCGTGATCCGTTCGGATCGCCCTCCACGGTTCGGAACGCATGTGTACCGCGGATCAATAGCAAAACCGTTTTTTTTTTTTTTTTTTTTTTTTTTTAACACCAGGGGAGCCACCCCTCCTAAATTTCGTTGTTTGGTACCTGTACTGTAGCAATGACAATAAAGACCATTCATTCATTCAAATGTAACCGGTAGAAAAACAATCATGTGCGCTTTATTCTCACTCTCTGCATGTGTACTGAGTTGACAACAACATTCATTCACTCATCTCTGTCCCAATTATATCACGTCATATCACCCGCTAAGCAGCCTGGGTGATTGTGTAAACACACAAAAAAAGTACTCTGTTACTTTGCAGCAGTGATGTTATATATATGTTGTTATATATATATATATATGTTGTTATATATAGATGTTATATATATGTGATATATATATATATATATCAGTTTTGACATCTTGAATGTTGTTTTTTTGTTTCACACATTAAAAGTGGTGTTTTTACAGAATTCAAGGAAAATTTTGTTTTTATTAAAAAAAATATATGTTTTGTGTTGATCCGAAAAATGATCCGATCCGTGACTCAAAATCCGTGACACGATCCGATCCGTGAGTTAGGTGATCCGTTACACCCCTAGTGTGTGTGTGTGTGTGTGAGTAAGAGGGAGTGCTTTTGTGAGCCCGCATGTATGATGTGGCTCTTTGTGGTACCCCAATATTTTTTTGTGGCTCTTAGTCTCCGACTGGTTGGCCACCCCTGCATTAGAGAAACACACTCTTCCCACCTTCGCCCCGTTGTTTGGACCCGTGTTTGATCAATTCGTTCACGAAATGTGCACCATTATCACTATATATTATTTTTTGAAAATTGTGTGTAATTATATATGTGAAAATGTGCATTACTGTCAATCATTCCCTGCTGTTTGATACATGTATCAAAAAAAGACCATGTATCAAATGAGCCGCTGTTTGTAGAGGCTTTGTGGTAATACAATTTTCCCATTTATTCTATAAACTTTGTCATTCGTCCAAATTCGTGTGTGTGTGTGTGTGTGTGTTATAAGCCATGCTAGGCTTTTTCGTTCTGTCTGTTCCTTTGGTGTGTGTATGTGTGTGTGCGTGTGTGTGTGTGGTGTGTGTGTGTGTGTGTGTGTGGAGGAGTGTGCTCTGCTCTGCTATAGATAGATAGATAGATAGATAGATAGATAGATAGATAGATAGATAGATAGATAGATAGATAGATAGATAGACTTTATTTGTCATTGCTACAGTACAGGTACCAAACAACGAAATTTAGGAGGGGAGGCTCCCCTGGTGTTTAGGAAAGGAAAAAGAAACACATTTTGGAAAAAGCATAGATGCATAAAATCACAAGAAGGTAGGGAGCTGGTTTACATCAATAGAGGCTATGTACACAATCCACTGTACTATACTGCACAGATAGTCAACTAGGGTTGTCATATTTCACAAGAAAGTATTTTTTCACATTATTTTAAAGTGTCACAGTTTGCAGGCTTGAAAATGTACATGTTTGTGCCTCAGCACTAGCTGCCATACAATCCGTCCGGACTGTCCTGGGCCCAGAACTTAGGCCTTTTCTGTGTTCAGGGCCTTGACGGCCCTGTGGTAGAAGCTGTCTTTCAGTCTGTTTGTCTTAGCGGCCGGGGTCCTGTACCTCCTGTTCGAGGGCAGCTTGACAAAGTGTTCGTGCCCAGGGTGGGTCGGGTCCTTGGAGATCTTGGAGGCCCTCCTGAGACAGCGTGTTTTGTACAGCTCCTCCAGAGAGGGGAGGGTGGCGCCGGTGATCCTCTGTGCTGTTCTCACGACTCTCTGTAGATCGCTTCTCTCCGCTGCCGT